>NC_081557.1:229795122-229972109 GCF_022355385.1 Mustela nigripes | reverse complement strand
TCACAAAACAAACTGAGGGTTGCTGGGGGGAGGGGGTTTGGGAGAAGGGGTGGGATTATGGACATTGGGGAGGGTATGTGCTTTGGTGAGTGCTGTGAAATGTGTAAACCTGGTGATTCACAGACCTGTACCCCTGGGGATAAAAATATATGTTTATAAAATATAAAAAATTAAGAAATTGATACTAAGACCATTTAGAATTATGTATTTATTTTTAAATAATAATAAACTCATTGTATTAACATATTTTTGTTACAACTATATTTTACAAAACAAAAAAAAAATAGTGACAAGTGGCATTGTTTAACACTTTTGCAAATTTTTGTCTGGTTTAATAGAAGATGAGTGAATTTGCACCTGTTTCTGAATGCAATCTGCAGTCTACTACTTATACTGAAGTGCTGATCCCGGGCGGGGAGTGGGGGGTGGAATTTGCACACACATATAGTTGAAAATGAAAGACTGTAATTGCCATTTTATTTTATTTTATTTTTAAGATTTTATTTATTTATTTGACTGACAGAGATCACAAGTAGGCAGAGAGGCAGGCAGAGAGAGAGAGGAGGAAGCAGGCTCCCTGCTGAGCAGAGAAACTGATGTCGGGCTCGATCCCAGGACCCTGAGACCATGACCTGAGCTGAAGGCAGAGGCTTAACCCTCTGAGCCACCCAGGCGCCCCTGTAATTGCCATTTTAGATAAAAGATATTTTTCTTCAATACTAAACTAAATATCAACATGTGGTATTTCCTTAAAACTTTGATAAAATATAGAGAATATAACCATACCCATGAACTGCTGCTCCCTTCAATAGTCTCCAGCTGTTGCATCTTTAAATCTGCCATAGCCCACATGTCAAGGTCATGCCCAGTCAGCTTCCCGCTGATGACTAAGAGCCATAAGTGTGACCACTCCTGCTAAATGTGGGACTCATCTAATGAGCAATCTTACTCCACATTCCCATCAGCCTGGATGAGGCTTTCTCAGAGCCATGCTTCAGACTAAGTTTTCTTACACAATCCATCCTACTTCCTATGTTCCTTTCACAGATGTCAAACCTGACTTGGAAAGTTCTCTGTCTAAATCTGCTCCCTCTCCCCTTTTGCCTTCACTGGCATTATTCCAAAAAAGAAGCAATTTGCCAAGGACTTTCTTCTTGGCATCTGCTTCTTAGAGGACCCAAACTGAAAGCCTGGCTAACTCCTGGTGTAGACAATAATATCCAAGCTAAATGAGAAAAACAGGAGGGAGTCAAAAGCCTTTACTAGTCCTTTTTTGACTGTCCATGTTACTGCAGAGGTTGATTTGTGCATACAACATAACTCTGTTTCTAAATTAATCTCATCATTTTTTATTTAATGTAAATGTAATTTAAATGTTTGTAATCCTAACTCTGTCCTCCTTCTTTTGTCTTCTTAAATGTATTATGGGAACTATGAGTGAAAGTTGGGAGAGTGTAGGTTAGCCAAACAGCTATCACTTTTATAATTAAAGAATTCCAATCATTTCTGGTAATTGATATATGTTTCTGATCACGCATGTACATTACTAATCTATGTTATACTTTTATATTTTGCAGTTGTCTTCTTTTCATTTGCAGATATTCGTGCAGCCAGATACTTTTTTTTTGACTCTTTGTATATTAAATAAAATAGGATAATTGAGTCTTCAGTAAAAGCTGAACTCTGTAGTACCATGATATCAGAGTTGGTGATCTCTAGTATAATGATCATTTTGTATTTCTTCCAAATAGTCATAATGTTAGCAAATTTGAATAGAAGATATTTGTTATGTAAAGAACATACTTATTATTTTAACAAAAGAGCATTTTTATTATTATTAGGGCTCTGCATGTACCACTCAAGCTCATTTGTCCAAAGAATAAGACCCTCAGAGTCCAAAAGTGATGCCACTTGAACAAATAATTATCAATCCATTTTCATATGCCAGCCACTTTTGTGAGAAATGTGGGAGTGATAAAGTAAACAAAGCGATAAAGCTACTTACAATACATTAGTTAACGTGTAAAGAAAAGAATAGGGTGTAATAAAAGTAATTATTAAATTTAAAAATAGTCTTTAAATTCCAGTTTAAAGATCATCTGAGGACACTGGGGAAAGTGTCATGGAACACTATGAAAAATACAGTTTCAGTGGAATGAACTAATTCACACTGCAGGGTATCAGGAAAAAATGAATAAACAGAAAATATACTGATAAAGTTCGGACACTCATCTAGTAAAGTGGTGGAAACAAGTAAGTATAATGTGGAATACCAACTTGTGAGGAATAGAAGTTGGTAACTGTTTCAAAATTTAGATCCCAGAATTTGCCCAATCCTTCCCTGACTCCATTTTATTGTATATTATAGCCCATAAAGATTAAGTAACTTTCCAGGTCATATAGTCCGCGTAAGTGACACTGATAATGGGACTTGTTTCTCCCATTTTATCCTGGGACTAAAAAAAGGGCCTAAAATAGCACAGTGCTCACAAGTTATTATTTCCATAATGACAGCTTTTTACGGCTTTGGAATAATGTAGACTGTTTTCTTGGTGCATCAGATGAGCATCTAGAAACCAACTATAGATATTCCAAAATTAAACAACAGTTCAACTTCCTCTCCTTGGGTAATAAACAAGGTTACCTCTCTGTCAACATTGTCTTACCTAGTGAACAAATCTTAAAACAAAGCTTTTTAAGTTTCCCTGGTTGACTTGTCACTTT
The DNA here is from genome assembly GCF_022355385.1 of Mustela nigripes. Taxonomy (NCBI): domain Eukaryota; kingdom Metazoa; phylum Chordata; class Mammalia; order Carnivora; family Mustelidae; genus Mustela; species Mustela nigripes. The sequence continues at coordinate 229,969,385 of NC_081557.1, read as the reverse complement.
TATTTGATCCTCACTATTCCTACAAGAGACTAAACATGAGAGGGGAATTCATACGCCCTGATCTGTAAATCCAGATGCTAAATTATATAACATTTCAATGTAAAAAGAAGTACCAGAATTAAAGACAGTGTCAAATTGATAAAGAGGCGATTTTCCATGTTCTTCCTAGTGTTGCTGCCTTCCCCTTCAGCTTACTCAGTGCAGTTACAATGAAAAGTGGATATAATTTGGAGAGTGAATTTGGTTTCTAAAATCTTTGGAACTTCTAACTTTATGTGGTATTTTGCATGATTTTTACCACACTGGGAAGGTCATGTAGCCATTTTCCAACTTTCTTTCCAAATTTCCAGAAATTTTCCAACTTTCTGCCTTCAGTGGTTACTGTCGTTATTTATGCTCTCCCTGGAGCCACAGAATCTTCTGTATGTTTCACAGAATATATAAAACTTTGAATTGAAAAAAAAAAAAAAAAAAACAAGTTGCTGTTTTTCTCAACATCTATGAATCGATAGGAAAAAGGCAGAAAAGCAAGCTGGGAAAAGGGGCAAGAATATAAAATAAGTTTTGTGGGGTGTCTGGGTGGCTCAGTGGGTTAAGCTTCTGCCTTCAGCCCAGCTCATGATCTCAGGGTCCTGGGATCAAGCCCTGCATCAAGCTTTCTGCTCAGCGAAGAGCCTGCTTCCCCCTCTCTCTCTGCCTGCCTCTCTGCCTACTTGTGATCTCTCTCTCTCTCTGTCAAATAAACAAATAAATTAAATAAAATTAGTTTTGCTAATTTTTAGACAAGTACTCTAGCCCTGGTCAAAATGAGTCCTCTGAGTATTTGAAATAATTTGGTAACTAGCTAATAGGTCATTTGTTTAAGATACAATTTACTTTATTTCAAGGTGAAGGATGTTTTTTGCATATTTCCTTCATGTTCTTTGAACACATAATTTTGAGAGACTGGGTTATATAAGTAAATATTGAAATGTGCAATATTAAAAAGAATTGGATAGTTTTGCTAGACAAATTCATTGTGAAATTTTTTGTAACTTAGAATTATATTTCATCCTTTTGGCCTGTGTGCTTTTAAACTACAGATGCAGTCCACATACAATGAAAGCCATCATCATTTGTCTGATTAAGGAGCAAGTGCCGCAAGAAGATAGCTGTTACTGGTAAATGACACAGTATTCAGTGATGAAACTACATTATCTTTGTTTTTAAGATATTATTTGTTTCTCAGAGGGAGAGAGAGAGAGACTGCACAAGCAAGGAAGCAGCAGGCAGAGGAAGAAGCAGGCTCCCCACTGAGGAAGGAGCCGAGTGCCATACTCCATCCCAGGATCCTGGGATCATGACCTGAGCTGAGGCAGACACTTAACAAATTGAGCCACCCAGGTGTCCCTATAGCACCTTTTTTTAAAGTTTTTATTTAAATCCCAGTTAGTTAACATACAATGAAATATTATTTTCATGTGTAGAACATAGCAGTGCAACAGCTCCATACAACACTCCGCGCTCATCACAAGTTCCCTCCTTTATCTCCATCACCTATTTAACCCACTCCCATCTACCTCCCTTCTAGTAACCATCAGTTTGTTTTCTAGAGTTAAGAGTCTGTTTCCTGATTTGTATCTCTCTCTCTCTTTTTTCCCTTTGCTCATTTATTTTGTTTCTTAAATTCGACCTATGAATGAAATCATATGGTCTTTGTCTTTTTCTAACTGACTTATTTCACTTAGCATAATACTCTCTAGCTCCACTCATGTTGTTGCAAGTGGCAAGATTTCCTTTATGGCCGAATAATATTCTATTATATACAAATCAAAATTACAATGAGCTATCACCTCACACCAACAGAATGGCTAAAATCAATACAAGAAACAACAGATGTCGGCAAGGATTTGGAGAAGGAGAAAACTTCTTACACTGTTGGTGGGAATGCAAACTGGTGCAGCCACTCTGGAAAACAATGTGTAGTTTCCTCAAAAAGTTAAAAATAGAACTACCCTACAATCCAGCAATTGTACCACTAGGTATTTCCCCAAAGAATACAAAAATACTAGTTCAAAGAGATATATGCACCTTGATGATTATGATAACATTATCCACAATAGCCAAATTATGAAACAACCCAAGAGTCCAGTGACTACATATATTAGTTTTTTTTTATCTTTATATATAATAAATATCTGTATCTACATCACTTATGAATAGAGATCAATAGATTTAAATTCAAAAGATACATCATTCCTGTTATTGTTGTGATTTTTATCATAAAAAAATACTGAATTCCTATTGAGTATTATGTCTAATTCATAGACATAATGAAGTGGAAACAAAAAAATATCTTCAGAGATTTGGAAATCCATTAAACCTCTCAAACTTTTAATATCAATATCTGAAAATAGTCATAATGATATATTGAGTAATTTGCTATAGTATAATTCTTTTATTTCCTTGTAAACCAATCCAGTCATAATCAGTCATGACAGAAGTGGTGTTTGCTCTTGGTAGTCATACTTTTTTTTTTATAAGATTAATTTCTTAAATGTATTTATTTGACAGAGAGAGAGAGATCACAAGTAGGCAGAGAGGCAGGCAGAGAGAGACGGGAAAGCAAGCTCCAGGCTGAGCAGAGAGCCTGATGCAGGGCTCAATCCCAGGACCCTGAGATCATGACCTGAGCCAAAGGCAGAGGCTTAACCCACTGAGCCACCCAGGCACCCCAGCAGTCATACATTTTTTTTTAATAGTTTTATTTATTTATATGAGAGATGGAGTGCAAGTGGTGGGGAGGCGCTCACTGCACAGGAAGCCTGAGGTTGCTTACACTATGATGTCAGAGGACTTAATCTCATGACCTGAGCTAAAGCCAGACATTTAAACATTGGCAGTCATACTCCTATAGGAAGATATATGACCTGTAGTAAAAGTTATTAACTTGCCTTTATATGGCTTTATGGTTTATAAGGCACAATTTAACAAAAGTGATTTCTCATAATCACTTTTAAAAAACAGATTTCTCTGTTAACAACAGTATGGTTTGGTGATGAGGGAACAGAGTTAGCTATTGGTAGAACCAGGACACAAACTGTGTATTCTGAATCTGTGATCAGTATTATTTTCATTATAGCATGATGAAGGAAACAGAAATAAGTTGTGATAACAAATAAAAAGAAGATATAGATTCACCAAACCTAATTTTAATCATGAAAAAATCATGACCACAAAACAAAAAGAAAGTGGTAATTATAAGAAAAGGCATATAAAATCTCATTTTGAGATCCAGAAGAGAACACCTACTTCAACCCATTAAAATTCATAAAATAATCACTACAGATTAAAGTTGAGTAGATTAAAAATTTTACTGAGTTTACATCAAGATTTATATCTCATTCCCATACAGAAGAATACATAAATTTGACATTTATAAATGCAATATTAAAAGAGAGGAAAGTAAAAATTACTGAATATCTACCATGTTCTATGAACTAGAAAATTTACATGCAAATGTTTATTTCATGTACAGAACCTCTACAAAGTATTATTAATAAAATTACCTTATGTGGTCATCCATTATCATTCCCAGTTCTATGTTAGGTATCATGAGGATTATTTTCATAAAGGTACTATGTATGCTTGAAATGAATATATATATTTCAGTGATTGGGTATAATGTTCTCTCAAAGCATATCCAGTTTTTTATTTTTTTTTCCTACACATATCCATTATTTTAGAGTTGTCACTAGTGTTGTTTATATTTTTACTTTATTGTTATATCTTTCATCAATCACTCAGAGAATTACTGGGGATTCATTTATTTCTCCTTGAAGTTTACTTACTCTTTGCTTAATAAACTCTAAATTTATCAGAATATTTGTATCTTTATCATGAAATGAATGTTATAACTTTGTAATATATCACTCTAATAATGCTTTCTGCCTTAAAGTCTAACATGTCCTAGATTTTTCTATTAATATTTGACTTATTTGGGCATTTTTTTGCTTTCACATATATTTTTTCCTCAGCTTTTTAAAATGTGTGTCCTGTATAAACAAAATGTTTTGCTACTTAATAAAATGTAAAAAACTTGGCTCTAACTGATGAATTTAGTTCAGTTACATTTAATGTAATTACTAGTACAGTTACATTTACATCCCCCTGTAATTTTCTTCTTTGAATTTTCCATTTGTTTCACTTATTCTGTTTCTTTTTTGCTTTTTCCTTTTTTTTTTTTTTTTTGGTAAGATTTTGTTTATTTATTTGACAGAGATCACAAGTATGCAGAGAGGCAGGCAAAGAGAGAGGGGTAAGCAAACTCCCCATTGAGCAGAGAGCCTGATGTGGGGCTTGATCCCAGGACCCTGGATCATGACCTTACCTGAAGGCAGAGACTTTAACCCACTGAGCCACCCAGGTGCCCCTCTTTTTTGCTTTTTTAAATATTTTATTTATTTATTTAAGAGAAAAAGAGTACAAGGGGGAACAAAGGGCAAAGGAAAGGGGACAGAGATAAGCAGACTTCCTGCTGAGTGTGGAGCCCATGTGTGGCTCAATCCCAGGACCCTGAGGCCATGATCTGAGCGAGTCAGATGCTTAGCTGACTGAGCTACCCAGGCACCCACTATGTTTCTTTTTCTTTACTCTCTTAACTTATTTGATGAACTTAAAATTTTTTGAGGTTTTGTTTAATTAATATATACACACAGAGAACTTCACATAAAAATTCTAGAGCTTGGTGTATTAATACAAAACAAACCTGGGAATAAAAATCCAGGTCAAAATTAGGGCATTACTAGCAGCTCAAAAAATCCAGTAGTGTCCTTTTATAATCTCTAACTTCTCTTTCCTCCTTCTTCTACAAAGATAACCACTATCCTAACTTCTAAGATTTTTATAAATTACGTTGCCTATGTCTGAAATGTATATAAATGGAATCATAGAGCAGATATTCTTTTGGTCTGGTGATGTTTGATAAATAAGTTTTTATAGCATATTTGTATACGTATTTATAATTGTAATTATCTTAGTTTTTATAATGTATTTGTATACTTATGTATAGTTGTATTTGGCTTAGTGTCAGTGTTTTAGGAATTTACTTAAAACACACTTATATTTTTAACCATACTAATGTTTATGGATTTTTTAATTTGCATTTTTTGGTTAATATAAACATCAGATATTTTCACAACATTCTTGTACCTGGTTTCTGTTGCATAAACATATGCATTTTCTAGGGTAGTGGCTCTTAACCAATGATGAATTCCACCTCCTCAGAGGACATTTGACAATGTCTGGTGACATTTATATATGTGAAGATTGAAGAGGGTGGTTACTACTAGAATGCAATTGGTAGAAGATAGGGATTTGGAAAAACATCCTCTAGTCACAAAATAGCCTCCTGAAACAAGAATTATTCTACTCAAACTGTCAATCATAACATGGTTGAGAAATCCTTTTTAGGGGGTATACTTATGATGTATTGTGATCTAACAGAGTAAGTCCTCATACTTTACACTTTTAGTTTACCCCAGTACTATAATACTTTACATTTTTAGAAAAAAATTGCATCAATATTGATTTCCATTCAAAAGTTGCTGGAAATTTTATTAGGATTACATTGCACCCATAAATCAGTCTGTAAAAACAGACATCTAAAATTGAGTTGTCTGATCCATGACTCAATTAGATATTTTCCAATTATTTTTAAAGATTCTCTCCATATTGTTTAAGATTTTCCCATTTAGAGGTTTTATATATTTGTGGTTAATTTTGTGTTTTTATTTTTGTTTTTTAAACTGGCCTTGCATCCAATGTCTTGTAATGCATGTATTAATTCTAATAGCTTACTTATAATTTCTTTTGTACTTTCTTTGAATGTTCTTAAGTAATATGTGAAATTGACAGTTTTATAACTTTTTGTCAATCCTTTTTTTTTTTTTTTGCCTTATTTTAGGCTATATGGTCTAGTAAAATATCAAAGTAGTTTTAAGAATTATGATTCTCTTATTCTTAGGTATAATTATTTTCTTACTGTATATTCAGAATCTCATTTTTTTCTTTATTATTCAGTTTGAATATTTTCTTCTGACCTACAGACCAATTAACTAATTCTCTCCTCAGTAGTATGTAATCTGAAGTTACACAATCGTTTCTGGTCTTATTTCAAGTATTTATATATTGTTTTGCACCATAGAATTTTCATTGTTTCTTTCTGTTTATTGATTCTAGTTCTGTGTCAAAGTTTTCATTTTTGCCTTTTAATATATTTGAAGTCACTATGCCTAGTTGGTTTAAAGTTCATGACTCATCACCATTTTCTGGATCCCTTTAGGACTCTTTCTCTTACCCATGGTTTTTCTTTGTGGTCATGGCATTTGTCTCCTCTTACATTTGGCTAAGTTTTCTACTGGGTGACTGTCATTGTGAATATAAAATCGAAGAGATAATTTGAGGTTCTGTATGATGTTATCTTCTTTAGAAGTTTAATTAAATTTTCTTTTGCTAGCCTGTTAGCCTAAGGGTGATAATCATTTTAATCAAGTAAAGGATTAAGTATTTGAATTGGAGGGTTAGTCCCTGTGAGTGCTGATCTGTTTCTGGTTCTCCCTTACTTCCGAGGTCTAGGCCTTCTGAGACCAATTTAAATTTTGAATTGTTACCGGGGACTTTTCTCCATAACTGGATTAGTACTTCAGTTTTTGTTCTCCCAACCCTGTAAGAAAAAATTTTCTGTGAGTTTTCATACATTGAAAACATTTATTAAGTGGTAGTTCTTATTAGAGTTGTGTTAATATTAGTATCAGGCACTTCACAAGTACTTGTGGCTTACTCCTACTTAATTAGATAAATACTATAACTTTGGCCATAAGACTATCTCCAAGCCCTACTGAAGTTAAGACTGTGTTTGCTGATACATTATGTTCTCTGGAAAAGAGGATCTCAGTAACTGATAGGACTAAATCTGCATTTGACAGGCATCACAGATTTCAACTTTGAAAGGCTTGGGGGAGCAGGATCTGACAAATGGGATAGGGTGGAAGTGGGCTCTTTAACATTTCAAATGTACATAGTTATGTAAATCCACATAGTTATGTGTTAAAAAGCAACATTTTTTTTTCTATTGAGTTCTCTGTGTTCAGAATAGAAACCAGAGCAAATTAAAATTATGTAATGAAGCAAAGATGTTTTTCTCAGCCAGGAAATCATTTGCCTTGTTTTCTTCCCCCATGATGATTCACATCAGAAGAAAAGATGTAAAACTGCTAATATGAAATTAGCCAATTAGAAACAGAATGTTGGAATCCATCAGTTTATGTGTGTTTCTTCCAGTTGCCTTCCTATTTGTTTTAAGAAATATTTTGGCATAGAAAAAGCTGTCATTTCCCTCCACTTGATTCGATATCATATTACCTCTTAAAAAACGGATAAAGCTAAATGTCCCACCTGACCTACACCCTAACAAAAATCTTGTTGGTAAAAGTTCATCTTTATTCAAGTGATGATGGATTTCCTTTACATATTTCCTGTCTGTCATTTTAAGCAAATTTATTTTTCCTTATGAATTGTATAATGATGGGTAGTCCAGTTACTCCTAGTTATCTCTCCATAATGATTTACTTAAATGGAATAAATTTTATATCTTCTAGTTCCAAATTTAAATGTTTACAGACCTTTAAGGTTTATATGCTTATATTCATATCATATTGGTAATATATGCTCATTTGGTATCATACACTCATGTTGGTGTAGAATTGCTTCATTTTCTGTATACAAAGATGCTACTTTGCCCATAAGTATTTATGAACTTTTATTCCTACCAGTAGTTACTCTCATATCTTAGGGTTGGGTCAGTTCTTCTTATAAAATGTTTAATCTAATTCAAACATCTTGTAGTATATTGAATCTAATTCTAGTTCTTCAGAATAATGAAATAGTGGTGTGATACTTTGACAAAGGAGACATATACAGATTTTTTTTTTTAAGATTTTATTTATTTATTTATTTGCCAGAGAGAATGAGAGAGAGAGAGCACATAAGCAGGGGGAACACCAGACCAAGAGAGAAACAAGCTCCCTGTTGAGCAAGGAGTGGATATGGGACTCTAAGGACCTTGGGATCATGACCTAAGTGAAGGCAGATGCTCAAAGTAAAGGCAAATGCTCAACCAACCAACCCATTCAGGCATCCCACCTATAGCATCTTGACACAAATATCCCATGCCTGTCATAGTTGACCATTTGGGCTGAGTGTTATAGTCATCTCTTTCTATAATATGCTTTTCAAGAATTTACCATAGTCTACTTTAACTAACACTCCTCTTGGGAGTATTCTCAAATCTATGTGACTATTGTCTCACATACACTTTAAATTCAGTTTCAGCTTGCTACTGGCTTTCTACATTGTCTATTTCATTGAGTAACGGCTTCCTCAAGATCACATAACTGAAATCAAAGTCATCAAATTCACCTCCCTGCTACTAAACAATCCAACTTTTAACTCTTCTGTTTCCAGCAGTTCTACTAATTTAATTGAATAATTAAAATCAATAAACCTTATTGAGTACAGATATGTGTGAGGCACAAACCACTCTCTAAAAGAATGTATTATCATGCCGGGTGGCTCAATTGGTTAATCATTTGCCTTTAGCTCAGTTCGTGATCCCAGGATTCTGGGATTGAGCTCTACATTGGGCTCCTTGCCGCATCAGCCTACTTCTCCAGCTGCCTGCTGCTCCCCCTGCTTGTGCTCACTCACTCTCTGACAAAAAAATAAAATCTTAAAAAAAAATAAAATAAATGAAAGAATGTATTTTCTATGTCTCGTGATGCAGTATAAAATTTTTAAGTTAAAGGGTCAGCTTTTGCTCTAGTTGATAGGCCTGAAAAATTAAAAAAAAAAATTAAAAAATGTGACTCTTATTCTCCAGAGGATCTCTGTAATGTAGATTCTCAGATTTATCTTGTCACTGGACACAAGGTCCTTGAAAAATGCATTATTTTCAAAGACTGTTTACGGCACACTTGAAAATGTCCAGGGTCCTTAGGAAATAATCATAATTAACCAGGCACATAGACAATTTTCATATGTAAATAAGATCACCAGCTATTAGACAAAGATTGACCATGCTCTTTAGTCACCAGTGATCATAATGACATAGAAAAGCCACAACATGCTCTTTGATACATAATGGAATTTCTTTATCTTGTTCAGGTAGAATGTGGTATTTGATTGAACTAGTGATTCATCTACTGACTGATCTAGATTTACTAGAATTTTCAGTGTCATATATTTGATAAAGTTTCCTCTTCACATGGCCTGACTTTTTGTATTCATGTGGAAATTACTTGAGAGTTTGTGTTCCCACAATGAACTCTGTTTCACCTAACAGTGAAATCTTACTATATGCAAGGCTTCTGCTTCCAACTAGTTTCTTTCAGTTATCATATCCAATAGTATGTGTGAAACATATTGAAAATAAAAAAAAATATTTAAGGATGGTCTCGAAGTCCTTAATCATTTTATCTCGAACAGATTATGGAAAGAGTCTATAAACTGAATCTCAAATCCAGATCTCTTTTGAGATATAAATCCAGTCATGAAAATATAAGAACCACTTTTCCTCTTCTAGAGCTTAATACAGTGTGTTGTCCTATCAAAAGAACACACTTGGGAAAAAAAATAGCTCAATTTATATACAAAAAGGAATTTTCCAGCTTATTTCTCTAAGTTACAAATACTTTGATATCTTTTGTTGTTGTTGTTTTGTTTTTAACTATTGGTGGTCACAATCAGTGAAAAGTGCCAATAATAATAGAGGCGTTTGCACTGCTGCAAATTTTTAAGTGGAAACTCTTGCCAACAAACACCAGCTGTAATGTGATCTTTTGCTGCTGTCTCATTTCAGTATTGAACAGCTTCTTTCATCCTTTTCTTTCATAGCTTGGGAATATGTGGTGAAAATTTCAGATCTCCACACACACTTTAAAGTGTTTTAAAAATCACATAGTTGCCATGATAAAAAAAAAAAAAAAACACAACACTACAACAATAAAACAACAAAAAAACTAGATAAGCAACAACAGAGAAGAAAAACAAGTGCTTGTGGCATTGGTTTAATTACTTCCACATTCAAAGCCCAAGCAGGGATCCTATTTGCATCTAATCTGTTAGAACAATGATCACTTCTGCCAGACTTTATTAAATGGTTGTGCAAGCCAACGAACTCCATAAGATGTCGCTGCAGAATTAGGGCCTCAGAGTACTGATAAATAGACCAAATAAATCTGAAAAGAAAAGAATTTTGATAAGTTAAACAAATCAAGCTTTCTGAGAATTTTAATAAGCTATTGACTTTAAGACCCTTATTATAAAAACAACATAATTAATTTCCTTCTACTGATGCCTTATTTGGTTTTTCAGTAAATATTTGGACATTTATTTTATGATGGACAGGGCAAAACTTGTGTTTGCTTATTAAGAAATTAAGAATATTTGTTAATTCATTATTTGGAATTATTTTATATTAAACGAGACATATATTTTTTAGTGAGGCTTTTATTGTTATCACTTCAGTCGTTCAAGGTATCATTTTATTTTAAAACTTCCAAAGGAAAGAGATGGCTAATAAACCATTAACACTTTTGAAATCCAATGTTCCTGACCTACTGGACTGCACTCAAGCAATGCAATACTGCGTAATGACTAAAAGAAATGTAAATACCATAGTAAAAGCAGAGCACATAAAAATTTTCATTTCCAGATTCAAAAGTTTTAAATTCTGCCATCCTCTAAGACACAGTCTAGATCTTCTGTGAATCTCTGCAGCCTATGAGTTCCCATTATACTTTAAGATCTTTTGATTTGTATCACTTCACATTTTCTAGCTTGTACCTTAGTTGTCTATGTGCTTGGCTTTGGTTACTCAAGCTTCTTGAGACAGGACATCCTGACTTCTTCCTTCTTATATAATAAAAAAATTGCTAAACTAACAAAATACAAATGAATCTAATCCATGCAGAAAACACTACAATGTAGATTTTTAAAATCTGTATTAATCCTTGCAAAATTGAAAGTCAATTTTAGAATTCTTCCCACTTTATCAGTTAGAACTTGTTTCCAAAGTTACACCAAGTTGTACTCAAATTTGATATTAACTATGGACATCATTCTTTCCATGAAGCACTCTCATTGTACATAGAATAAATCTTTGTCACGGAATAAGTCTTTGTCTTCTTCTGAATTCATAGACATCACAAGCAGCCCTCTTCAACATAGGTATGAGTTTTTGGTCATTTTTCTACTGAACTATAGTATACCTCTTTTCACTCTCCCATTTGGGGGCTGCAACAGACCTGCTTTGAGAAATTTCATAAATAAGTTTTTATAGCTTCTCTTCCATTCACTTATTTAAAGTTGTTTCACATTACCTCTACTCATCAGGATTCCTGATTGCAAACCATAGAAATGTTCTTTCTTTTAAGCAAAAAAGGAATTTATCAGAAGAACATCAGGAAGATTACAGGAAGATGAAGCTGGCTGAGGTGAGAACAGCCACAGAAGAACCAGGTAGAACAATAGTTTCCTCAGGACCCTGGAGCTTCTACACGTCCTTTCACTGCCTCCTCTGGTTCTGCCATTCCTCAGTCTTCTAGGCACAAAGCCTAGGCACAGCATTTTTCACAAATAAACTCTCAAGAATCTTTGCTTTTTGATGTAATGCCTTGAGTAGAATCCTATGCTTGGCTATCCTTAGGTAACTTGAGAGGTTGAATGGAAAAGTCAACTCAATTTTCTGTAAATGATCAGGAGACAAACCCAAGCTTCTGTCTTTATGATACATATCTCCCAAAGTCCCCTGCTGATGAAATACAAGGAAAACTCAAAATAAGGAATTACTTGATATAAGATGGCAAACAAATTAAATAGATTTTGACAACTATATGGCATTTAGGCTAAATTTCCTGCAAAGATAGCTAGGTGGCAAGAGGTACTAAATATTCTGACTCAACACTAAATCAGACATAAGGACTTACGTTACACAACTTAGTCTACCATAGCAAATGCCCATTAGGGTGTAGAACTAAAAGTCAGTACTGCTATTAATAAAGATTAGAAGGAAACTGTGCCTCATCTCTTCAAATTTGGGAACCATTTCAAGTTGTCACACCCTGAATCTCTGGCCCAAACTACTACTAGTGACTGTGCTCAAACTCTACCTTCCAGGAGGCAGTGTGAAAAAGGTATATTCTCTTTAGAAAATGTTTAGATGGGCTTCAAACCATTACACAGTGGGTTTTGTTTGTTTCTTTGTTTGTTTTTTAATGATGTGATTCCCGTATCACTTTTTTCCCCCACAATGTTCCAAGATCCACTTTTTATGCTCCACACCCAGTGCTCCATGCAAAACATGCCCTCCTTAATACCCACCCCCAGGCTCACCCAACTTCCCACCCCGTCCCTTCCAAAATCCTCAGTTTGTTTCTCAGAGTGCTCAGTCTCTCATGGTTTGTCTCCCTCTCTGATATCCCCCATCTCACTTCTCCTCTCCTTCTCCCAATATCCCCCATGTTACTCCTTATGCTCCACAAGTAAGTGAAACTATATAATAATTGACTCTCTCTGCTTGACATTTATTGAGGAATGAGGCACAGAGCTGTAACACTAAAAGGGACTAGGAATATAAATTTAAAAGTTAATTTTGTCTCTTAAAACTCTTCTTTTATTTGATAAAGTTTGATCATTTAAGTTAAAGCTATTATGGGGGTATTTGGGTGGCTCAGTGGGTTAAAGCCTCTGCCTTTAGCTCAGGTCATGATCCCCGGGTCCTGGGATCAAGCCCCACCTCGGGCTTTCTGCTCAGAGGCGAGCGTGCTCCCCCCATCCTCGCCTGCCTACTTGTAATCTCTGTTTGTCAAATAAATAATTTTTTTTAAAAAGCTATTATGGACTTTATTTTATATAGTATTTAAACTTTATTTGTAGATGATTGTTTACAAATGTTTTGGAGAGGAGACTTCTGTTAGGATAATGTACCACATTCCTACATAAGTTATACAAATTAATTGTAGTTTAAATTTAATGAATTCTAAATATTGAGAGCTTCCAAAAGCACATAATGGGGACTAGGAAGAGTTTTCTTATCACTATACATTTCTTATCACTACACATATCACTATACATTATCACTATTACATTTTGCCAATGGGATTAATAATCCTTGGCCTTCTTCCTGTAGTTTTAACCAAGTTTGCATGTCCCTTCATGGATTGGACAAAGGTTAGCTCAAAAAAATACATTTTAAGTGCTTTATTCTGTCTTCAATTTTTTCACTGGAAAAACATATGGAGAAAAACACTTTGAAATTGCTTCATTTCTAAGATGTTGCTATATACATTACTCTGGAGGGAGAGAAAAATAATCATCTCCCCAGTAAGTAGTAGTAACACAACAATTCATTAGGTATTATATGTGTGTCTTTATTTAAAAAGGTCTTAAAATTAATAGTTGATGTTTGACTGTATAGCTTTTCCTCCTTTAAAATGGGAGGGGGGTATATTGCTTTCTTTAAGAAAAAAATAAAGAAAAAAATGGGGTACCTGGGTGACTCAGTTGGTCAAGCCTCTGCCTTCAGCTCAGGTCATGATCTCAGGGTCCTGCAATCAAGCCCCATATTGGGTTCCCTGCTCAGTGGGGAGTCTGCTTCTCCCTCTCCCACTGCACTTACCCATTGCCCCTCCCCCTACTTATGTGTGCTCTCTCTCTCTCTCAAATAAATAAATAAAATCTTTGAAAAAATTATATATATATTTATATAAATAAATAAATAAATATTTGATGGAGGGAATAATATTACATTGTGCTCTTTAATTTTTTTTTTAAGTAATAAAAATTTATTGAGAATTCCTGGGATGATGGTTATCACCTCCCAACTTGGAGGGAGGAACCCACACTGTAGGCAATCACTTCGAAATCACACTGTCCCAACACCTCCGGCCAACACAGGAAGGAGCAGTATCACTGCTTTGAAAACTGGTAGGCTTTGTTCATCCAAGAAGAGTTGGGAGGACAGATGCAGGAGGGACTATCACGTGATACTGGGGGTGGGATGGGGGTGTGCTGGACCCCAAGCTGGTTCCTCGAAAACCAGGGGAGGAACAGATCTACTGCTTCTCCAGTAGTAGAGTTCCTGGAGACTTGGGGCAAGTGTATGGCTTAGCCAGTTAAGCAGCCAGCTCTAGATTTTGCCTCAGGTCATAATCTCAGGGTCATGGGATTCAGCCCAGGATTGAATTCCACCCTCTGTGGGGAGTCTGCTTGGGATTCTTTCCCTCTAGGTCTTCCTCTGCTCCTCTCCCGACTCGTGCATTTTCTGTCTCTAAAATAAATAAATAAATATTTTTAAAAAGAAAAAAAAAATAAAAGTAAATAAGTATGATTCATTTTTATAAACCCAGCTTTGAGTCACATTAAATTGTTTTTCAAGATAGAAAAAAAAAAAGTTTGCTTAATGTTTCCTTATTCAGGAATATACATCCCTATTTTTATTACATATATCATCCTTGGTGCATCGGCGCATGGGTGGTTCAGTGGTAGAATTCTCGCCTGCCATATATCATCCTTGGTGCAAAGTAAAAATCCAAATAGCTTGCCTTTTTGATATTATCTTTCATTTCAAATGAAATAAAAAATGCCATAGACAGTTGATATAAAATATTAAGAAAAAAATGTTTTTCTAATTTCAGGGGAGAAGAGAAAAACTAGCAAACTCATAGATGGGTTGAAATTATTAGTGCATGAAGCACAGAGGTGAAGCTGATCGGTTGACAGACCTCCAATTTCACACTGCTGCAGTACATACATTCTTTGGTAAATTTAATGGAAGAAAGAACCAACCAACCAGGAGCAATCTAACACAGTCAAACAAATGTCTGTTTAATAGATGCTGATTCTTTAGAAAATGCTAATAACAATACCACATGATAACTTTTTGCAGAGTCAGGAGTTAACATGATTATGTTCCTGTTGGTCACCACTTGTTGTCCTTGCCATTGTCATTGTCTCCAGCAGAAATAAATGCCTAAGGGTTTGCACAGGCTGACAGACATAACATGCCAAATTATACAGTGCTTCACATCATATGCCAAAACACAGATTAGGACACCACAGCTCTGCAAAAAGAAGTTTTCTAATTTTGAGGACTTTAGAATAAAGACGGGTATTTTCTGATTCTTTATCTGGAATTATTATTATGAAACTGATGATAAAATACCCATGAAAGGGTATGAGTGCCAATGAAGTCCTAATTAGAAGAAAAATCCAAGAACCCAGCCCTGAAGAGCTCACTAAGTTTAATGAAAGAGTCTGGATTCAGCTAGCGGCATTTGTTCTACTCTCATTTTTAATTAGCATCAAGGAGTTTAATTAGAAGTATAGCATATGAGAATCACAGGGAATGCAACAGCTAGAAAGGACCAAAGACTTCTCTGGTACAGCTGCTTTGTTTTTTTCCAGTGAGTCAGGGAATATGTGGGGGAAGGAGAAGATTTAGGGACTAGAAAATGCAAAGCCCAGATGGAAACATGCATGTGTGCAGGCCTGCTCAAAAAAAGCACACATAGTGTGTGTTCATTACACACATATTCCCTCCCCACCCCAGGATTCTCATCTTACAGATTGTGGTTAGATCAGTATTAAACAAGGAAATCATGCAAATGAGAAAGATCTTCATTATTGTGCTATGCTTTTTATGTTTTCTTAGAACCCTTCCATAAAATATGATGCTACAAAACCAAAGGATCCTCATTTATTTATTCAATAAATATTTTCAACAACACTTATGCACCAGATACTTTTACTGGGTAGGATATAAAATGCTTAGGAGGAAAGAGAATGGGAATCTTCTATACTGAAGAAAGAACAGTTAGAGCATGTCTAGCTATCTCATCACATGTTTTAACTTAACTCACAAACCAGTTAAATTCAGTTCTACATCATGATACCAAGTTCCCCCCAGCAACGGCTGATGTGATAGTATTAGTGAGTCAATATGCTCTTAAACAAAGAGCACTAACTCAGGAACCAGGAGTTCTGTATTCTAGTCCTAATTCCACTAGAACATTAGCTAAAGAAAAACATTAAAAAAAAAAGTTAACTCTCCTAACATCAGTTTACTCATCTAGATGATGAAATTGAATTACACAATTTTAAGGACTTTTATACCTCCATTATTTTTTGTTTTTATGAATTAATTTATAGCAAAATGAAATAGGACAAAGTGACATGGAAATATGGGGGCTTTAAAGAAAAATTTCTTGTATGACTTATAGGATTTTCAGATTCAAATCCATTGCCTAATTAGTTCCTTTGCACACATTTCTTGTCTTTTGAGACCATATTCTGAATTGTGTGCATAGGAATATTTTTGGTTCAATTTCAGATCTTGAATTTTATCTATTAAATTAAATGATGTCTCAGATGAGAAGATATCTAATAGAATTTCTTTCATTTGACTTTTTCAAATGGTAAGCTAAATGAATTTGCCAGGTGGTCTTAAATGAGGTAGAAAGAATCCAAACAAGAAAGCAATTCCTCATGTATTTCTAATATTTCTAATTTATAAAGTAAAACCAAAGATGAAACTGTCTTCTGTACTACAAGGTTAAGAGTCAATTTAACAGAATATATTGACAAGCTGCCATGTGTTTAGTGCTCTACTCCATATTGTGGTAGACACATTATTAAGATATGTGTGTTAGAGACAATGATTTTTGCTATCTACATGCATTTACTATATTTCAGACACTGCTCTAAGTTAATTATGTGTATTAACTTATTTAATTCATGCAGTCTTATGACTCTATGATGCTTTTAGTAGATATATGTGAAGCAGCGTGGAATCACGAATGAAATAGCCCTTCAGATGTCAGATGATTTGGGAAATTCTACTTAATTCATTTGGTTCTGGTGCAAGCAGTTCTCTGGAAATGGAGTAGATGGATTTTTGCATTATTTAGAGAAAAATATTCTATTAATAAGTCCATCAGTATGTTCTTTGTACAAATAGAGCCACGACCTGCATATGCAGAATGGGTTATTTCAAATGTTCTATCTCCAATAGTTTTTGAAGCTATTATGTTAACTTAATGCTAGGTTGTGGTTTACAAGCAAATAATCATATCAAGAGAAGAAGAAATATTTATATCAATGATGAAACTAAATAAAAGGGGTACCTGCATGGCTCAGTTGGCTAAGCAACTGCCTTCAGCTCAGGTCATAATCCCAGAGTCTGGGGATCGAGTTCTACAACAGGCTCCCTGCTCAGCGGGGAGTCTGCTTCTCCCTCTTACCCTCCCCCCTCTCATGCTCTCTCTCAGATAAATAAATAAAATTTTAAAAAGAGAAAAATAAAAGTTGGAGGCATTCTTGTTTTTCTAGAAAGAATTATAGAAAGAGTTTGTTGGATTTATGATAATAAAGAAAGAGAATATAGGTGGAAAATCTCAATGTTTATTACTATTAGAACATTTTTTATTGTTGTTGCTTAGGGATCCCTGGGTGGTTCAGTAGGTTAAGCACCTACCTCAGCTCATGTCATAATTCCAGGGTTCAAGGTTTAAAACTGGCATTGGACTCCCTGCTCAGAGGGAAGCCTATTTCTCCCTCTGCCCCTCCCCACTTTAGTACTCTCTCTGTCTCAAATAAATAAATAAATAAATAAAATCTTAAAAAAAAAAAAAGAACATTTTTTGTTTAGAATAAGAAATCTGTTTAAAAACATAAAAACAATTCAGGAAAAATAGTACTGACTCAATGACTATAATGGAGACATTGAGAAAAACATTATGCCCAGGAATAATGCTTAAGTGATCTATTTTTTTTTTTAAAAGAAGTACAACCTTAAGAGTTCCATAACTTAAGCTGCCTGCATTTAATTTAAAAGTCTTATGGAAAAATCAATTAGCATTCATTAAAAGCTGAGTTAACATTACAAAATTTGTGGGTGGGCTAATAGAAGAATCTACCACATGAAGAGCATAAAGAAAGAAATAGGGGATTTTTTCCATTAAAAACCAATGTAACATGAGGACATAAACATGACAATAATAGGGGAAAACATATAAAGAAGAGTAAGGATACAAAGGTAAAAATATTAAAATACATTAAGGACTTGACAAAAGAAATCTATCAAATTCTCAATTATTATGTAACAAAAAATTTCAAAATGGTCTTTAATATGAAAACTCATCCTCATTTCTAAAATTATTATCAACACAGTACAGATGTAAATAAATTATGTTAAACAATAAAGAAGAGGTAAATCAATTTGTCATCAGAGCCTTTGGTTGTCAGTTTTTTTCCCGAGGGTACAAAGAAATAACTATGATGATTATCATGTTTCCCATTAAAAAAATAAAGTTGGTTAAAATAATTAATTATTAGAACACATATATATCTATCAGTTTAAGCTGACATTAAAAAATACCATAGATTGGGTGGCTTAAACATCAGAAATTTATTTCTCACAGTTCTGCAGGCTGGAAAACCCAAGCTCAAAGTGCTGGTAAATTTGGTTTCTGATGAGAGCGCTTTTGCCAGTTTATGGGCAGCGCCATTCTTGCTGTGCTCCCACATGGCAAAGAGAGTGAGCACTGGTTTCTCTTCTTACAAGGGCACCAGCCCTATTGGATGGATGAAAGCCCCGCCTATGTCCTCTTTTAATCTTTATCACATCCTCCAAATATTTTCTATATCCAAATACAGTCAACTTTGGGAATTAGGTCTTTAACATATGAGTTTTGGAGGAACGCAATTCAGTCCACAACAACACAGAAATTTGGAATTGCATCAGATGACTTGATATCATGTGCTTCATCCTTTATTTTTCCATTTTTTTGCCATTAAATGTTTTGATAAATGAGAAAAATCAGAAGCATTTAATGTTACTTGAAAAATGAGCTATCAAAAGAAAGAGTATACAGGAGAAAACCAAACTTGCCAGTTGAATGTTTTTCAACCTGATTTTAAAATCTAACAATATTTATTTTTAAATAACAAAAATAAAACAGCATAAAAACATTATTTTCTATTTTATCATAAAGGAAATGTTGAAGCTGATCACCATGCTTCATGGTAAGATAAAGAGCAAACAACAATATGACCCAGATAACAAAACATCTTGGTGGCAGCAGCACCTATAGAAATGTTGCTTCATAATCATAATATAAAATAAGATGAATATGCCCCATAAATGGGACATCTAAACTTGTTTAATGTAGATGAAATTCAACCCAAATTAATCAAATGATATTAAATAAAGCAGACCATACCACTCCTGAAAAAGTTGTCTGATCACTTTAGCTGAGAGAAAAAAATTAATAGGCCTAGGAATCTAGAGGACATACTTATTTGAATATACAGGAGAGAAATTTAAATTATTCACCAATTCCAACCCACTTACCACATCTTCCCTGGATTAATTTAAGGCTCTAATATATCCCAGTTTCCACTCTAGACCTCTTAAAACCAGTTGTCAAAATAGCTGTCAGAGTGATCTATTAAAAATGGAAATCAGGTCACATGCATCTCCTGTTTTAACCTTTCCAGTGACTTCTCATAAATGCAAACTGTTGAACCTGATTTATAAAGCCCTACATGAACTGGTATCTGCCTATTTCCATGTACTTATGCCTTGTCACTCTCTTCCTTACCCACTATGCTCAGAAGGCCACACTGGACTTAGTGTCCTTGAATTCATCAAACTCATTTGCATCAAACTCTTGGCTCAAGGACACTTGGAATGGATTTCCCATTTAAAAAAAAAAAAGTCTTTCTGCTTTCTGTCTTTAGCTGATGACTCATCAGGCAGATCTCAGCATAAATGTCATCTTTCTAAAAGACATCTCCTGACCAACAAATCTAAAGTATCAATTAGACATCTTTATGTTATCATACTATCTTAATTGTCTGCACCTAGGTTAGTACTTTCTGAAGGATTATTTGTGTATTTATTAACTATAGTTGTCAGCTTTGCTGCGGTAACAAATGATCTCGAGTCATAATGGCTTATAATAGGATGTTTCTCTATCAAATTGAATGAGTGCTGCTGGAAGCTATAGTTATGCTCCAGGTTTAGGCTCTATTCCAGTCTATGGCTAGGTTATAGGTTTGTTTCACAGATTATTGCATTCCAGGCCTCAAATTAAAATCATGCTACTTTCCAAATATATGTATTCTTATAACAGAAGGAGAGACTTGTGACATTTAAAACTGCTTGGACATGCTGCATACCATGTTCATTCATATCCCCTGACCAAGACCAAAATCAATGAGATGAACATATACATACATACATTATATATTATATTTATTTCTCTCATGGGGAATATGGACAAGTCATATGAAAATAAGTGGGAATGTGTAATCCTTTTAAAAGGAACAGTAGAATGAAAAGCTACAAACAGTTAATACAACCTATAATAAAATATTTTAGTCACTTAGAACTGGGCCTTTTTTTCTCTTGGTCATTGCTCTCTCAAACTCAGCAGTATCTGACATACATATTTGTTTAATAAATACACATATGGCGAACTATGAGCTAATACATGAATATTCCTGTGTTTCCATCATCCTGTGGTGCACCAGCTCTTCACTCCATTGCCAATTAGCTAATGATCTATTAGTGGCTTCATGTTCTGTTTCACTGACAGAGAGAGAATCATTATTCCCTAATACAGGGTGAAAATGAGTATAAGGAGCAGATTCTAGATTGAAGAAATCAGCTAACCTTGTTGTAATTTTATTGTATATTAAATGACAAGTATACAGATGCCTGGGGTGGCTCATCAGGTTAAAACAGCTGCCTTCAACTCAGGTCGTAGTCCCAGGGTCCTGGGATTGAGCCCCTCATTGGGCTCTCTGCTTGGTGGGGAACCTGCTTTCCCCTCTCTCTCTGCCTACTTGTAATCTCTGTCAAATAAATAAATAAAATCTTTAAAAAAATAAATGACAATTACAATGTGTTAAACCATTATAAGTAGATAGGCAATAAAAATCTACTACTCTATATTTTTCCCATTAATTGGACAATCAGGACTATATTGATAGCCATGAATTATCAAGTTCTTATCATATGTCAGTCACTGTGCTAAGCAATTTTTGTATGTTGTCTCTTATATTGTCTCCATAATGATTGTTTGAGAGATGTATTATTCCCATTTGAGAGAGAGCAAAGTAAATCAACTGATAATATGAAACAGAGCTGAGAATTGACCAAATACCTAATTAACTAAAAAAAAAAAAAAAGCCCATATTCACTAATATCAACTACTTATCCATAAGAAAATACTTAGCTTAAAAAATAAAAAGAAAATGATATATTTTACAAAGACACTGTTTTTAAACAAAGAGAATAACAACTATCTAACATTGATAAGAATTGGGAATTTATATCTAATATTTTCTTGTTATAGCCAGCTTTTTAATAGCGTCTGCTTATATAATTATGCATTAAAAACTACCTTGGGCCAAACAAGTCATCATCTATGATTTGTCAGTCTTATTTGTCTTAGTCTTTAGTAAGAAAACCTGCCTGCCTCTGAATTATACATATTTGATTATACATATTTGATTAGCCGTAAACTTAACCAAAAATAAATAAATAAATGAAATAAGGAGAAACTAAAAACGAAAAGGATGAATAGAAAACATCCCACTTATCTGAACGTTTTCATTTGCTGCCTGAAAATAAGATGTTCTACGGCTCAAAAAAATTAATATTTAGATTTTATAAAAATGAAAACAAACTTCTTTAGATAAACTGCAAACCAGATTATCCTCAAAGTTTATACTGCAAACCAGATTATCCTCAAAGTTTATACTGCAAACCAGATTATCCTCAAAGTTTTATTTTACACTTTTGAATAGAAACAGGTACACAACTTGTTTTGTGATTTCTATGTGACTTAGCTATATTAAATTAAAGCCCTCATTTCCAGCTCAGCCAGTTCTTCGTAAGGTTCTAGGAAAGGTAGAGTTCCTCCTTACTCTTCTCTCTTATGTTAAAATTCATATTGAAAACAAAGTTTGGCTATCTGGATTAATAAGGGTTTCATGAGAAGAAATCATGGATATGTGAGTTACTGGGCTTGTAATTAGTAGTGGGAATGGGCCACTTTTGTTTGAACTCTTAGAAATCCAAGGGGGGATAATATCTGAACCTGTCCATGGGAAAGAGATCCACAGTGCAGAGGAGTGAGTATATGGTAGAGTGACTGCCTGTAGCATATTGGTTTGTAATGATTTCAAGTCCAATTGTTGAAGACTTAAGGAAAGTTGTTTTGATCTAAGGGTGAATTTTAGAGACCCTGTCAGGATGATTTGGCAGAACTATTATGCCAATAGGTGCAGAGGAGTGACTATGATGTAATGGCACTTAACTTTAAATATTAAGGATTTCTGAGAACTTGCTACCTGTATTCAGTCTACATTTTGATGATTTAAATAGCTCTGAAGAGCTTGAGACACTTGCTCTTGCTGTGCTCTGGCTACTCTTTGACAATGGTGTTAATCCATGCAATAGGCTCAGGAAGAGAAGGGATATCTATTCTTGCCTTGGTGAGACTACGTCTTGGAGGGAGTGGTGTAATCTAAACCCATAGAGGAATCCATCTTAACTGATTCTACCAATCAAAAATAATGATTCTACCAAGAACCAACTAATAGAAAGCAATGAATGCCTCAACTCAATTTGGACTTTCATTTCTCCTTTTCTGAGAAAAATAGTGTAATTAATCCATCATTGGCTTGGAGTGTGTTATTTCCTTAGTGGCTCATTAAGAGACATCATCCTGTATGCTATTGGCTTATAAGCTTGTAAAACTTATAATTCCCACAGTGAACCTGGCAAAGACAAATTTCAGTCTCTCTGAGAATAGTTTACCCTGAATAACACCCTCTTTATATTTGATAAGTAAAAATCACATGGTAGTTTTCTGCTAATCTGGATATCTATAGCTTTTATTTCAATGTTTTTCTACTATTTTTATTTGCATATGTTTATAAGCAAATTGGCACAAAAATTCAAAAATGTAGCATTGGTTTTTTAAAACATTTTTTTCCTAAATTGGGCTTTATTCACATTTACATGAAAAAATATGAAGAATGGAAGAAGAGAAAAACATTTTTTATTATAAATATTATTATTATTTTTTTTTTACTTATTTATTTTTATGAACATAAAATGTATTATTTGCCCCAGGGGTCAGGCTTACACATTTCACAGCACTCACTGTATCACATACCCGTCCCTGTTACAGACTGGGTGCTTTTGCTTATTCTACACCATTTAATCTTCAAAACAATCCTCATGGGTAGGTATTTTTAGCCTCATTTTGCAGATGAAGAAAAAGAGTCTCAAAGAAGTAGTGTTATGGGAATATAATAACACTAGTCTAATCAAGTCTCCACATTTCCTGTTGATGAGCACTTTGATGGCCTTAGGAGAGATGAGTCGGTAACTTGTGTTTAGCACTTGCTCCAAGTCATTCATATCGTAACAACACAGCTTTTTATAAAGTGATCATAGATAGCAAAATTGTGTCTTTTGATGTTACAGGAAAAATAAATTTCCTAATCTCTCCAGATGATAGTAAAAATACTTCAGCTCCCTTTTGCAAAAAAAAAAAAAAAAAAAAAAAAAAAGGCTTGTAAGTATGACAAAGAAACAAATGAATAAATAATAGTGATCTCGAAGTATTCAGATCAGTTGGAAATACTTTGGGCAGATTTTTGAGAAGATGTAACAGCAGTAACAGAAATGTCCATTAGTTCTTCAGAGCATTTTCCTGTTTATATCAGTCTTAGGAGATGATAGAGTAAGACAGTGGAGTATACTAGGAAGAGAAAATGTGAGTAGCATCTTAACATTGCTAAAGTGTTGTAATGAAGTTGTAGTTATGAATTTCCACAAAACTTGGATTAAAAAAGCTATTAAGCAAGATTTCAAAGTCATACCATGCCAGACATGCCAAAACCCCAGCTTATAAATGTATTAACAAAAGCAAGAAAGAAAACTTCTACAATACTTATCATTTATGTAAAGAAGAATCTTTTCACATAGGAAACCAAAGTGAAATATCTATTCTTCTATCCCCAGAAACATAGTAGGTAAGAAAACTACAACTGTTTTTTGTTTTCTGTGTTTATTTCCCCCGTGTTCTCCAAGGCCTTCCAAATAATGGCCACACTATAAATATCCCATGAATGCTTTGGCTTTTGGGTTTTTAAGCGCAGGGCTATTCCTACCATATTAACATTAAACTTTGGGGTATGAGTTTA
Source organism: Mustela nigripes (assembly GCF_022355385.1). Classification (NCBI taxonomy): domain Eukaryota; kingdom Metazoa; phylum Chordata; class Mammalia; order Carnivora; family Mustelidae; genus Mustela; species Mustela nigripes. Next base: position 229,945,061 of record NC_081557.1, on the reverse strand, counting down.
GTGAGGTTTACCAGACTAGTATTCTTCATGATATTATTTATATAGCAGACAATTGTTCTAGCACAAAAGAGGGGCATGTTAGAATCATAGTATAGGCAATATCATGCAAAATACTAGTTCAGTAAATCTCACTAGACTCATATTCCAAAGTCTAACTTTAATATGGTAGGAATAGCCCCTTGCTATACTGTTCTGGACTCAAAAGACCTTTAGTAATGGTCATTTGAAAATATTTAACTTATTTTCCATCACTTAGCTCATTTGCCTCTTTGTTGAATGAACAATATGCAGTTTTGTTTCTACTGAAGTTCACTTGCTCTTTTCTCTAAAATTAAATTATTTGTTTGAGGTGAGGGAAGAAGGACCGAGGGGGAGGGAGAAAGAAACCCAAGCAGAGTCTGTACTGAGTACGGAGACAGACCTGGGGCTTGATCTCACAAATCAGAGATCACAACCTGAGCTGATACCAACAGCTGGACGATTAATGGACAGTGTCACACAGGTATCTCTGAAGTTCACTTTAAGTACCACTTCATTCATTCATTCACTCATTCACTGGGGACTTGTGAACTGTGACAGAAAATAAGCAAGATTTATAAATAATTATATTAGTTAAAATATAAGATTATGTGTTATAAGTATAGATGAGAAATAGAAATTATGTGTTCTTTGAATGTAGAAAGAGAAATATTTGCCAAAGTATGTAATTTGGAATACTATCAGTGAAAAAGCAGTATTTAAACTGAACTAAAAAGAGGTAAGATAAGTAATGGTAATGACAAGAAAGAAAAAAAAGACAATTGTGCAGTAATTTTACCTATAAATGTAAAGCTGGTAGCTGAGGATGGTAGAATAGATGTGATATCCAAAGAAAAAATGAGAAATAGAGAACCAAAGACAGGGTCAAGATTATACATACTCAGAGGGCAACAATAAGAAAAAGACTTAGCAAAGCAGAAATAAAGGAATAGTAAAATGACAATATTAAATCTCAATTAAACTAAAGTTTTAAAGAGAAAGTATGAAGAAAAAGGTGATGTGATATAGTCACTAGAATGAAATCATGAAGAAAACTCTGACAAATTGAAGATGAGGAAAGGCTTTGACATTAACTGATCATTAGAAATTGAGAAAACAATGTTTGCTTTAGCAAAGTGGAAGAAGAAATAACCTTATTGCACAAGATTCAGAATAAGTCCAAGGTGAGGCTATGGAATCAACACCTACAGGCTTCACCTTTGAAAAATGAGACTGTGAAATGAAGGATTGATATAGGGCAGAAGATTTAGACTAATAACTTGTGTGGTAGTAAAAGTATTGGTTGAAGAAAGTATGTCTTTCTGAATATTGAAGATACATGAACAAATTAGTCTTTGATGACTAAGGAACCAATACAGAGGGAAACATAATGATAGATTATACAAGAAAACAAACAAACCAAACCAAACACTTAAAATCCAAGGAAAAGCTTTGTTTTTCCTGTGGGGAAAATGCATTTCCTAATTAGTGAGAGATAGATTTAACAACATTGCTGTAAAGTAGTAAGAAGGCAGCTCTTATTTCCTAAGAACCTATGATTTTCTCTATTGGCTAATTTTATGAATTTGTTGGATAATAGAAGGTCGTGGTGGAAGTAACCCTTACAGCGGACATGAGGAACAGTGAGAAAGAAACCAGAAACCCTTTCAGAATGGATTTGAGGGACAGCATATTGACTGGAAGGAAAAAGACAGGTGTTCACAATAGAGAGTTCTACAGCAAAGCTGTTCTGAATGATAAAAAGGTATGAAACATAAATATGTCAATTAAGAAATGCTATACAATGAGGACAATCCCATCACTGAGATGGCTGGGAAATCAAGATACAGCCTGTTCATCACTAAGTGTTTTCAGAGTAGCTGAGGATGATGGAAGGAAAGTAGGAAAAAAGGAACCTATGAGTCAGGTGACAAAATTCTTATTATTTTTAAATGTCATAGTGTGTCCTAAAAGAGGTGACTCACAAAGTTTGGGGTGCTTAATAATTATTCTAAGAAATTTTTAAAGGTCTGGACATACCCTTACCTAGTAAAGGTCACTAGGTTTCAGGAAGAACTTGACCCCTCATATTTTGATAGTCTCTCCTAAGAAATCCTGATGTACTAAGTACTGAGATCATTATCTTAAATATGGATATATAAGCACAAGGAATAAATGATGAGGGAATAAATGTTCAAAGTAAAAGTAATAGGCACAAATTTGAAGTTTTAGAAAGATTTCCAATACTTCTTAAAATCAAGGAAATGGAAAATTTTTCTGAAGGGCCATGCAGTGTACCAAAAGTATGGACTCAGTCTTGCATTTTGAGTAGCCTGGGTGTGATAGCTAAGGTTTTTCTTTTTTTTTTTTTTTTTTTTTTTTTTTTTTTTTTTAAAGATTTTATTTATTTATTTGACAGAGATCACAAGTAGGCAGAGAGGCAGGCAGAGAGAGAGGAGGAAGCAGGCTCCCTGCTGAGCAGAGAGCCCGATGCGGGACTCGATCCCAGGACCCTGAGATCATGACCTGAGCCGAAGGCAGCGGCTTAACCCACTGAGCCACCCAGGCGCCCGCTAAGGTTTTTCCATCAGCTTTATAGTTCATCAAATCTCACTGCAGAGTCAACTTCTCAGGGATAGGGATTGAATATTTATATGGTACCTACCAATTCTTAGAAATTTGCAGAATATCAATAAATATTATTTTAAGAGAACTGCAACCTTTCATAGTGACACCAACCACAAGACTGAAACTAGTTGTACTACATGAATGGTGATTATTGGGAGAGTTATTTTACTTGCCTTGCTACACACAAAAGCAAAACCCTACATTTTATTTTAGCAAGAGAATTCATATTCAAAGTTGCTACTGATTTCTTGTAATGAGGAAAGCAAGTCAATTAACGATGGATTTTTTTGTATCTGTGCAGCATTGGGAAAAGTCCTTTAGTTCATACATTTAGGAAAATCACCCACTCATGGTTCTTAAATAACTCAGTCAATATTAGTAAAATACCTCAGGTTGAGGTATTATTATGAGGTTTTTGCTTAAAGGTTGGTTCCTGAGGGAGGATTGGAAGTTTCTGAGTGGGATTTCATATGTAATTGTTTGTGTAGGTTGAACAGAAAAGAGGAAATATGCTGGATGTTTTAGGAGATGTCAAAGCCCTAACCCAGAGATCTAAGAAGGAACTGCAAGGAGCAGCTAAGGAGAGGGGTAAAGAGAGGGAGCTGGGATCAGACTGAAAGTCTCAGGAACAAAATGGACATTTCATTGTAAGACGCAATAGTGTCTGGCACCCAATTTTGTACTTTCTTTTTGATGTTATAAATCCCCTATGATATCCTCAGTAGTTTTGATTTACCACTGTATTAGGATATAAAGGAAAAGATTGTGTCCATTATCACAGGTAAACAATGGACAAAGAAACCACAGAGAGGCATGGCTGGGAGTAAAGGAGATGGCTAGAAATAATGAACAGCTGTTTGAAACAAAAATTCAGAAGATGTGACAAGTAACAGCTAAGATATATAAGTGCTCCCAAGGGGTTCTCAGAAATATTCTGGAAGATAGATCCTGATGTAACAGATTGGGACTATATTTAATTTAGATATTAAGTGACAGGGTAGGCAGAAATTTGGGATAGGGAATTGCATGATTTTAGAATGGCAGCTGAAACTACCTCTTTCAATAAAGGGCTACATAAACAGTTTGCAGAAATGCAAACTCTGTGCATATCAAGATGAAGACATTCAAGCATTATGCATAACAATCTAAGCACTGCTTCTAAAGTGGAAGATCATTTGACATTTTATTCATCCTCTATTTTTATTTCCCCCCAGTGGTTGGTTTCATAGGGGTGTCTTGTATGACATGACTTCTCTCTTCTCACTCTAATTCCCCTCCTGTGGCAGAATCCCTGAAAGGATACCACCAGAAGACTTTTAGAATTTCAGTCTAGTGAACAAAAGAGATTAAAATATACATTAAAAAACCACATTTCTATTTTAAACATTTCTTAATTGGGATAATGTGCTTCTACAGCGAGTTACTAAAATATACTTTTTGTATATTAAAACTACTAATTAATCTTGAAAAATGTGTTAGAATGTAATTGTGAAGTTTTAGCAACTCAATATGCTTCTCAGATAAATTTTTCTAATGGGGAAAAAAAACATCCAGGAAATATTCTGAGTCATTAGGTATTATTACACAGTTAAAATTCTCTACCTATGTAGTGATGATTCTATCAATCTTTCTGGGTAGATTCTATCAATCTTTGTGGGTACATTCATGCCTAAATTATTTGGGTGGAAAATTTTATGTTTGATACTGACACACAGTGAATAAAATGTTGCTGATAATGATTTTATAGAAAACACTGGGAACACTTGGAAAGTTATACACATTAGTTTTTCTATTTATATTTTAGCTCCCATATACAAATATATATATATATATATATATATATATATATATATATATATATATATATGCCTATCTAAAATTTAGTTTCTGTGTGGGTTACAGCATTCCTATACCATTTTCTAAATGCTGGAGAATTTGGGGGCTTTGTTTCACCTGTCTGACATTACTGTGGCTCCAGCATCTCTTTGGCCCTCTCTCTACCTTCTTTCCTCTCTTGTTACTTTTAATTTTAGCCTAATATTTAAAATGTAGAAATATAGCTAAAGGAAACTAAGAAAGACATCACAAAATTATAATATACTAATACTGCTTTGCATATGTGCTCAATTTTTAATAACTGGGCCCAAAGTCATTAATGGCTCTACAGAATTTTTTAAAAGATTTATTTATTTATTTGAGATAGTGCGAGCAGGACAGGGAATGGCAGAGGAAGAAGGAGAGAGAGATAATCTCAGGCAGATTCCCTGCTGAGCATAGAGCCCAACTTCAGTCTCCATACCTACAGGACTCTCTATATCACAACACTGAGATCATGACCTGAGCCAAAATCAAGAGTTGGATGCTTAACCAACTGAGACAACCTGTTGCCCCCAGATTTTTTTTTTTCAATGTGTTCAGTCTTGTACTGTAACTTTTTAATATTTCTTCCTATTTAGGTATCCAGTTTCCATGAGCTATTCTTTGGATTCCTCAAATTCATTTTTAGCCATCAAATTTTGCTTGCCCTAGTATCCTAATCGTTTAGTGTTTATTGATGTTATGCTGATAAAATAATCAATAAATAAACTTACATATAATCTGTACTATATTTAACTGGGCATTTCAAAAGACAATTTCTGTTAACTCAAATGTACTAATTTAATGTCTACTGTGGGCATTGTGTTTAGGAGCAGCCAAAACCAAATTCCTCTACTTCTATTTAGTGAGAACTTTAGGTATCCAGGCATGAAATCCCAGCTAAAGCATATAAGCTGTCTTTTCATCTCCCAATATCAGCTTTTCACAAGGATTGACTAAATTTCATATTCTGACCATCTGAATTATAACTTTCATGGTGTCCACTGTCAACACCAAAAGTAACCTGCTGTTCCAAGAGTTTTCTGAGGGAATATAACATTGTGTTTCCTGTTGGGCCAAGATATTTTTACATATCATATATCTATGTGGTTGTATTTATATAAAAACTGGGTAATATGATGGCCTTCTGCCTGATTCTGCTGGTCCTTTGCCTGATTCATTTAAGACACAAAATGCTAAGATCCTACTCTTCAGACACAGCAAAACAGATCCAACAGACTTTTCAAAATGGTATGAAGTATGTTATATTTGGATAAAATTATTGTCTCTGTAGCACAATGCCATGCCCATATGCTTATTTCTTTGTTTTTCTCTACCTTTAGTTTCAAATTCATTTGTGATAACAAACAATAAGTGTAAACAACAAGAAACTACTTAATAATGACTAAGGAACCAAATGACTAGACCAGTATCTTTGACAATTTGTTCTCATAACTACATTTATATACACATAGAGATCTAGGGACCCTAATTTTATTCAATATTTTTTCCAAAAACTACCCAGAATTCTATCACTAAGCATTGATTAACTCAATGCTTAAGTTGATAAAGACTTGCAGTAGCTTTGGCAAGTAGCCTTTCTCACCCCTGTTATGTTAATGTCAATTTGAAAAAAGCATAAGAAAATTTTACTAGGGTTTCTGAAAAAGGTGATACACTATAACCTATTTTAAAAAGCACCAAAATAATTCCCTGAACTTTGTTAGTTATAAGGAAAATATTATGATGACATGTAAATTATTTCTAATGTTTATAGTTATATATGCATGGGACAAAGAGAAATGAGATGTTTAGAAATTAATCTGTTTGATTTATTTTAAGGTAATTAATTCTAATTTCATTAGCAAAATGCACTTTAGGAAATTATTTAATTTCTTTACCTGAACAAATAAGTTAACTAGCTGGTTATATCTATATATCTTATATTTCTACTTTATCTTCTCCATATAAAAGTAGAACAATTATTTTAGATAAAAATATACAAATATTCAATAAGAGAATTGTTAATAAAATTCTACTGAGTAGAAAAAAGGAATTTTGCCAGTGATTGATTTCACTGCAGTCATTCTTCTGTTCATTTTTATCTATTTTAAGATAACCACACATTTTATGAGCATGTTTGTTTCTTTTGCTCAGGCAGGGAGATTTTATCTTTATTATACTGGACAGTGAGGAGCATAAGCATGAACCTATCTCATGCTTTGGAGGAAGTCACTATATGTTCGAAAACTACTCTACTCAAATATCCTTGAAAGATAACCCGGGACACGTGGGTAGCTCAGTCTCTTGAGCACCTCTTTCAGCTCAGGTCATCATCCCGGGTTCCTTGGATCAGGTCCCACATAGGGCTCCCTGCTCAATGGGAAGCCTGCTTCTCCCTCTCCTGCTCACCCTGCTTGTGCTCTCCCTTAAATAAAGAAATAAATAATCCTAAAAAACAAAACAAAACAAAACAACAAGGATAATTCAGACCAAGGACAGATAGTACCTCCCTTTAAAAAAAAAAAAAAAAGGCAGAAACATGAAAGACCCATAGAGAACTACCTCTCAGTGCCTACCTAACAGATTTTCTGTGAGGATTGAGTCTATGTATATGTGTGTATATAAACATTTTATATGTAAAGCATATAGTGATCTATTATCATTTATTAGTATCTAACCAGTAAATAGTCTCTGAATTTCTCTATAGTACAAGGCAATTTAAAAGGTATTTAAGATAAAATATCAAAAGTTCAAAGAAACTGCATACCCAGGCTTCATGTAAGCAAATAATTTAGTAATTGGGATGTAATTAGGATGACTGACTTCGAGTATATATTTTAAGGGTGATGACCTAGGCTATGGTGACCTAAGGAAGCTGTATTTAATTTGATACCTGAAACATGGGCAGAACTAGGCAAATAGTTTTGGGAATAGGGAACATTCCCAGCATAAAGTTCAATAGTTTCTAAGATGGAAAATAATATGGCAACCTCAAAAAATAAAGCACACAGATATGGCTTGAGTGTAGGAACCTGAAAAGGAGAAATAGAGTGCAAAACTGGAGAATGGATTAGCTCACATCAGACATAAACTTTTGGTCATGCTAGCATTTTGGCATTGATTCTATGGGCAATGCAGTGGTACAAGCAAGAGAAGGAATAGTTCTCCTACAGCACCAATCGAGATTACAACTCAGTTTTATCACTCCATCACTATTCTTCATTCTGTACAGAAAACTGAATGTGTAACTAACTCTGGCTTGCTTCTCTCCTTTGTAGATTCAACCAATTGAAATAATTAATGTTCTGCATGAATAATATAAGCACAATTTTCAGACAAACATAAATCCAAGAAAATCAGGGAGAGGAAAAGAACTACAAAGAGCTGATTATTTCCTGGGATTACATATAAATTTTGTCACTTAAAAATGGATATTATAATATTTTCTACTTGGGAACACTAATTTTTTTTTACAAAAATAATGATTAAGGGTCTATTGTGAAATACATACATGAGGAAAATGAGATTTATGAACTTAGTTCCTCTTTTTATTTTTTTACTTTTCTCATTTTTTTTTAAATTTAAATTCAATCAAATTACCTATAGTGTATTATTAGTTTCAGAGGTAGAGGTCAAAGATTCATCAGTCTTATATAATACCCAGTGCTCATTATATCATGTACCCTCCTTAATCTCCATCACCCAGTTATCCCCTCCCCCTACCTGCTCCCACTCCCACCACCCTGCTCCAGCAATCCTCAGTTTGTTCCTATAATTAAAAGTCTCTCAGTTTTTCTCCCTCTCTGGTTTCATCTTGTTTTGATTTTTTTCCTCTATTCCCCATGATCCTCTCTTTTGTTTCTGAAATTCTACATATGAGTGAGATCATATGATAATTCTCTTTCTCTAGTTGGCTTATTTCACATGGCATAATACCATCTAGTTCCATCTATGTTGTTGTAAATGACAGGATTTCATTGTTTTGATGGCTGAGTAGTATTCCATTGTGCATATGTATATATATAATCACATTTTCTTTATCCATTCATTTGTCAATGAATATCTGGGCTCTTTTCTTAGTTTGGGTATTGTGGACATTGGGGTGCAGGTGCCCCTTCAAATCACTATATTTGTGTCTTTGGAGTAAACCCTTAGTAGGGTAATTCCTAGGTCATAAGATAGCTCTATTTTCAAATTTTGAGGAACTTCCATACTGTTTTCCAGAGTGGCCACACCAACTTACATTCCTACCAAAAGTGTAAAAGAGTTCCTCTTTCTCTGCATCTTTGCCAACATCTGTCATTTTCTGACTTATTAATTTTAATAATCCTGAAAGATGTGAAGTGATATACCATGATGTTCTTGATTTGTATTCCCCTGATTCCTAGTGATGTTGAACACTTTTTCATGTGTCCATTGGCAATTTGGATGCCTTCTTTGCAGAAATATCTGCTCATTTCTTCTGCCCATTTCTTGATTCGGTTATTTGTTCTTTGGGTGTTGAGTATGATAAGTTCTTTATAAACTTTGGATACTAGATCTTTAACTGATAAGCTATTTGCAAATAACTTCTCTCATTCTGTCAGTTTTTGTTTGTTTGTTTGTTTGTTTGTTTGTTTTGTTGGATGTTTCCTTTGCTGTGGAAAAGATTTTTATTTTGATGAAGTCCCAATAGTTTATTATTGCTTTTGTTTCCCTTGTCTTTGGAGACTAACAAGAAGTTGCTGTGATCTCAGTCAATAAGGTTGCTTCCTATGTTCTCCTCTAGGATTTTGATAGATTCCTGTCTCACATTTAGGTCTTTCATCCACTTTGAATTTATTTTTGTATATGGTATAAAGAAATGTTCCAGTTTCATTCGTCTTCATGTGGCTTTCTAATTTTCCCAACATCACTTGTTGAAAAGACTCTCTTTTTTCCATTGGATATTATTTCCTGTTTTGTCAAAGATTAGTTGACCATATGTCAAGTTTGGCCAGGAAACCCTGAGGCGATGAATGAAAAGATTATTCCAGACACCTTAGTAAGAGAAAGGAGAGGGTATGGGGACAAGTCACTCTAGTGGCAAAAGTTCCTGAGCCGAACTCTCCTTCCACTTTTTTTTGTGAATGTTATTAATACAACAAGGGAATTAAAAAAAAAAAAAGTGAATCTTTAATAATCAGGACAGTGAGGGCACCTGGGTGGCTCAGTGGGTTAAAGCCTCTGCTTTCGGCTCAGGTCATGATCCTGGGGACCTGGGATCGAGCCCCGCATCGGGCTCTCTGCTCGGCAGGGAGCCTGCTTCCTCCTCTCTCTCTGCCTGCCTCTCTACCTACTTGTGATCTCTGCCAAATAAATAAATAAAATCTTAAAAAAAAATAATCAGGACAGTGACACAGGGAGTATTATGTGATTAAAACAAAATGTGCTTGTGATGCACGTTCAGTCAGGAAGTATGTGATCTCCAAAGATAAATGTCTTTCTTTTTTTTTTTTTTTTAAAGATTTTTATTTATTTATTTGACAGAGAGAAATTACAAGTACACTGAGAGGCAGGCAGAGAGAGAGAGAGAGAAGGAAGCAGGCTCCCTGCTGAGCAGAGAGCCCGACGCGGGACTCGATCCCAGGACCCTGAGATCATGACCTGAGCCGAAGGCAGCGGCTTAACCCACTGAGCCACCCAGGCGCCCGATAAATGTCTTTCTTAAGTCAAGAATTTACTCCCTGGGTGAGTGCACTGAGGTGCAAGGAGGATTTGGCTATTTTCTGTCCAGAAAACTTAAAAGAGGCTCTGTTTTCTGGTCATTATTTATTTGCTTTTCAATAAGTCTTACCCAGAAAGACATTAGTTTATTAAATGGTATCTGGTCAGGCACTGAAATTTCCCACAACTCTAAAGTACCAGGTCCATTTCTGGGTTTTCTATTTTTTTCCCATTGGTCTATGTGTCTGTTTGTGTGACAGGACCCTACTGTCTTGATGGTAACAGCTTATTGTGATGCCACCAGCTTTGGTTTTCTTTTTCAACATTTCTTTAGCTATTGTGGATCTTTTCTGGTTCTATACAAAATTTAGGACTATTTGTTCTAGCTCTGTGAAAAAATTGGTATTTTGATAGGGATTGCATTGAATGTATTGATTGTTTGAGATAACATAGACATTTTAACAATATTTGTTCTTCCAATCCATGAACACGGAACATTTTTCCATTTCTTTGAGTCTTCCTCAATTTCTTTCATAAGTGTTCTATGGTTTTATGCACCAGATCCTTTGCCTCTTTGATTAGATTTATCCCTAGATGTTTTATGGGTTTTGGTGTAATTGTATAGGGGATCAATTCCTTACTCTTTCCTTTTTCTGTCTTATTGTTAGCATATAGAAATGCAACTGATTTCTGTGCATCAATTTTGTATCCTGCCATGTTGATGAATTGCCATATGAATTCTAGCAATTTTGGGGTGGATTATTATTTTTTTTTCACATAGAATATCATGTCTTCTGCAAAGAGTGAGAGTTTGACTTCTTCTTTGCTGTTTTGGATGCCTTTTATATCTTTTTGTTGTCTGATTGCTGAGGCTAGAACTTGCAGTACTATGTTGAAAAACAAAGGTGAGAAGAGACATACCTGTTATGTTCCTGATCTTAGGGGAAGAGCTCTCTATTTTTCCTCATTGAGGATGATACTCGCCATGGGCTTTTTGTATATGGCTTTTGTGACCTTAGAGAAAATGTTCTCAGTTTTTACCCATTGAGAATATATTATCTGTGGACTTTTCATCTATGGTTTTCAGATGTTGAGGTATGTTCCCTCTCTCCCTACACTCTGATGAGTTTTAATCAAGAAATGATGCTGTACTTTGTCAAATACTTTTTCTGCATTAACTGAGAGGATCATATGGTTCTTCTTCCTTCTTTTATTTATGTAGTGTATCACACCAAATGATTTACAGATATTGAACCACCTTTTCAGCCCAGGAATAAATCTCAAAGTTTTGGTGAATAATCGTTTTAAAGTACTTTTGGATCCCATCGTCTAGTATCTTGATGAGAATTTTAGTATCCATGTTCATCAGGAATTTTCTATAATTCTCCTTTCTGGTGAGGTCTTTGCCTGGTTTTGTAGTAAAGGTAATGCTGGCCTCATCAAATAAGTATGGAAAAATTCCTTCCATTTCTATTTTTTGAAAAAGCTTTAGAAGAATAGGCATCATCTTTAAATTTTTGGTAGGTATTATCTTTTAATGTTTGGTAGAATCCCCTGAGAAGCCAACTGGTGCTGGACTCTTGTTTGTTGGGAGATTTTTGATTACCACTTTAATTTCCTTGTTGCTTGGGTCTGTTCAGGTTTTGTATTCCTTCCTTTTTCAGTTTTGGTAGTTTATACATCTCTAACAATACATCCATTTCTTCCAGATTGCCTAATTTGTCGGCATATAGTTGCTCATAATACGTTAATTGTTTGTATTTCTTCAGTGTTGGTTGTGATGTCTCCTCTTTTATTCATTACTTTATTCATTTGCGTCCTTCCTCTTATCTCTTTGATAAGTCTGGCTAGGGATTTATCAATGTTATTAATTCTTTCAAAGAATCAGCTTCTAGTTTTGTTGCTCTGTTCTACTGGTATTTTGGCTTCTATTTTGTTGATTTCTGTTCTAATCTTTATTATTTCTCTTCTCTGTCTGGGTTTAGGCTTTATTTGCTGTTTTTTACCCAGCTCCTTTAAGTGTAAGGTTAGATTCTGTATTTGGTAACTTTCTTGTTTCTTAAGAAAGACTTGCATTGCTATATACTTCCCTCTTAAGACTGCTTTTCCTGCATCCCAGAGGTTTTGAACAGTTGTGTTTTCATAAATTTTTAATTTTTAGTGTCTTGTTTGACCCATTCATTCTTTAGTAAGATGTTCTTTCACCTCTACGTATTTGAGTTCTTTCTAAATTTTCTCTTGTGATTGAGTTCATTGCAAAGCATTGTGGTCTGAAAATACTCAGGGAATAATCCAAATTTTTTGGTACCAGTTGAGACCAGATTTGGAACACAGTATGTAATCTACTCTGGGTAATGTTCCATGTGCACTGAAGAAGAATATGTATTCTGCTGCTTTAAGATAGAATGTTCTGAATATATCTCTGAAGTCCATCTGGTCCAGTGTGTCATTCAAAGACCTTGTTTCCTTATTGATCTTCTGCTTAGATGATCTGTGCATTGCAGTGAGGGGGGTGTTAAAGTCTCCTATTATTATATTATTATAGATATCTTTCTTTAATGTTGCTATTCATTGGTTTGTATAATTGGTTGCTTCCATGTTAGGAGCAAAAATATTTACAATTGTTAGATCTTCTTGTTGGATAGACCCTTTAAGTACGATACAGTGTCCCTCCTCATCTCTTATTATAGTCTTTCATTTAAAATTTACTTTGTCTGATGTAAGTATTGACACCTAGCTTCCTTTTGATGACCATTAGCATGATAAATGTTTTTCCACCCCCTCCCTTTCAGTCTGGAGAGGTCTTTTGGTCTAAAATGACCTTTTTGCAGACAGCATATCAATGACTCTTGCTTTTTTATCCAATCTGATATATTGTGTCTTTTGATTGGGGCATTTAATCCTTACACATTCCAAATAACTATTGAAAGATGTGAGTTTAGTACTATTATATTAGCTGTAAAATCCCTTTTTCTGTATATTGTCTCTGTTCCTTTCTGGCTTATGTTACTTTCTAGCTCTATCTTTTCTTAGAGAATCCATTTTAATATTTCTTGGAGGGATGGTTTAGTGATCAAATTCTTTTATTTTCTGTTTTTCCTGGAAGGTTTTTATCTTCTTCTATTTTGAATGAGAGTCTAGCTGGATAACATATTCTTGGCTACATATTTCTCTTATTTAGTACCCTGATTATATCATGTCAGTTCTTTCTGGTCTGTGAGGTTTCTGTTAATAGACATCTGCCAGTCCTACTCTTGTAGGTTACAGATTCCTTGTCCTGTTTCACTATTATTATATGTTGGGATATTGATCTATTATATTTTTTTTGTAATTTCATTTTATTTTGTTTTCAGTGTTCCAAGATTCATTTTTTATGTCCTACACCCAGTGCTCCATGCAATATGTGCCCTCCTTAATACCCACCAACAGGCTTACCCAACCCCCAACCCTCTCCCCTCCCAAATCCTCAGTTTGTTTCTCAGAGTTCACAGTTTCTCATGGTTTGTCTCCCCTCTGATTTCATTATTATATGTTGGGGTATTTATCTATAATTATGATTTTGAAGGGGGTACTCTGTGCCCTCTGGACTTAAATGCCTGTTTCCTTCCCCAGATTAGGGATGCTATAGGCTATAATTTTCTCCCAGATACTTTCTTCCTCCCCCTTCCTCTTCTTCTGGGATTCCAATTATTCTAACATTGTTTTACCTTATGATATCATTAACTCTGGAATTCTCCCTGCATGATCCAGTAGTTGTTTCTCTCTCTTTCTCAGCTTCTTTATTTTCCATCGTTTTGTCTTCCATATCACTAATTCTCTCTTCTGTCTCATTTATCCTAGCAGTTATAGCCTCCAATTTTCTATTGTATCTCATTAGCAGCCTTTTTTATTTTGACTTAGATTTTTGTTCTTTTACTTCTCTAGAAAGGGATTCTCTAATGTCTTCTATGCTTTTCTCAAGCCCAGCTAATATCTTTATAATCATTATTCTGAACTCTAGTTCTGACTTCTTATTTATGTCCATTCTGATTAATTACCTTGCAGTCAGTACTGCCTCTTGTACTCTTTTTGGGATGAGGTTTTTTGTTTGTTTGTTTGTTTTGTTTGTGTTTGGTTTTTGTTTGTTTGTTTTGTTTTTTGTCTCTGTCTAGAGAAGAATAGATGGACAAGAGAACAAAATACTAAACTGGCAACAATGACCCCAGAGAAATATACACTAAACAAGTGAGAAGAGACCCAAAACTGAAACCAGGGGAAAAAAACAAAACAAAACAAAACAAAATAAAAAAAAAATGGGAGAGTTAGAGAATATAATCAGACAGGTGAACAGATCAGAGCAATAAACTTGATCCTATGTATATTTTGGTCTGTTTTTTAGAAAACTAGATTCCAAACTTGCAAAGAAAGAAAAACATATATATGTACAAAAATAAAATTAAAGGGGCACCTATGTGACTCAGTGGGTTAAAACCTCTGCCTTCACTTTGGGTCATGATCTCAGGGCCCTGGGATTGAGCCCCACTTTGGGCTCTCTGCTCAGCAGGGAGCCTGTTTCCTCTTCTCTCTCTCTGCCTGCCTCTCTGCCTACTTGTGATCTCTGTCTGTAAAATAAATAAATAAAGTCTTTAAAAAATTTTAATACAAGGAACATGACAGAATGTAGCTGTAAAAATAAAAATCAAAAGACAAATTTTTTTTGAAGGAATATAAACAGCTGAACAGAATAGAGTAATACACTATATTATGAGTGGATTTAGGTTGCTTTGTTAGAAAAAGCTACATCCCAAAATTGTAAAAGATGAAAAAATATGTATAAAATGAAATACTTTGAAAGGAAATAATGTAATCCTAATGAGGAAAATTAATATGGCTTTAAGAAAAAAAGAAAGAGGAAAGAAAAGAAAAGAAAAGAAAAGAAAAGAAAAGAAAAGAAAAGAAAAGAAAGGAAAAGAAAAGAAAGGAAAAGAAAAGAAAAAAGAAGAGAGACTATGATCAGACAGGTGAAGAAAACAGAACCATACACTGGTTTCTGGATGATTTTGGCCTCTTTGTTTGTCGAAAATACATCCCAAAATTGTAAAAGAAGAAAACATACATATAATATACAAAAATAAGATTAAATATACTGAAAGGATGGAATGATGAAAATTTTCATCTGGAAAGATGAAAATTTTAAAAGATTTTAAAAAAGAATTGGTAAATAAGAAATTAGTTGAAAAAAAAGACAAAAAATTAAAATAGAAAGATAAGTAAATTTTGTTAAAAAAAAAAAACATGAATTCTATATGCTATTTTCCCTTAGTGCTAAAGTTTTGCAGTTATGTGGGATTGGTAAATTTGATCTTAGTGGGATGTCCTTGCTAATCTTCTGGGAGAAAGGCCTGTTGTGCTGATTCTCAGGTGTCTTTGCCCAGGACAAAATTGCACTACCCTCACCAGGGGGCCAGGCTTATTAAGCTGCTGAGGATCATTCAATGTGGCTTTTGTTCCCTGAAATCTTTCTGTGCCACTTTAGAGGATGATAATGAACATGACAGCTGCCTAATCTCCGGCTTCATAGCCCAAAGCTCAGAGCCCCACTTCTCAGTACACCTTAGGGAAAAGCAGTCAATCACTCCCTTCTCCCTGGTGTCTATCTGCACTCCGTTTCAAGTCTCCAGACCCTGCAAACTCCTGTAGTGTGAAACCATGCCATTCCTCCCTGGGGGGAAGAAAATATCACCTCATTTCTGCCACTTATTTGGTCTCCTGCTCAGACAGCAGTCACTAACCTTGCCATGGTTCAAGGTATAGGACAACCTGAGCTGAGAGCCCACTCTTGGGCTTGCTGATTGCAGTTAGCTTTCCAACTATGATGCCTGGGAACTCTGTGGCACTTGGCACCCCTCGTCTTCCTGTGACCCTGGGGATCATAAGACCACACTTTCTGGTGCCACTTTATGGAGGCTCCCTTCCCCCATGGTCTATCTTCCCATATATCACCTCAGATTCACATCTCCCACTTCTCCACATTTCCTACTTTGCAGAAAGTGGTTGCTTTTCTATTTTTAGAGTTGTAGCAATTCTTTCATTGAGTTCATAGGTGTTCAGGATGATTTGATAGCTATCTGGCTAAATCCTAGGACCAGATGAAACTAAGGTCTCCTATTACTCCACCATCTTGGACTATCTCTCTAAGTTCCCTTTTAAACTCAAGTAGAGAAATTGAAGAACCATATAATTTGTTAACTGCTTAGTTGAGCAGGTTCAGCATTAGAATTTGTGTTTTGAAGCATCTTCTGTCTGGAGTAGGCCAAGTTTTGAATTTGTTTCTAAGTCCCTAGATGCCAAGATAATTTTATTATGTAAATTTAGGTCCACAAAGATTTAAGCCTCCTCAGTCTCCATTAGCCCAAATTTAATGCCCTAGAGTAAGGCAGTACTAGAAGAGGAATATATACTTTAAATAAATAAATGGACTTACCATAATCTTAGTGTAGAGAATGAAGATCATATATATATGATCTTCATATACATATATCTCAATCTCACTGAGGAAAAATGTGGGATTTTTTTATATGCTATACTGCAATTTAAGAGCAGGGATATTAGATTATCATAATCTAAGTACAGAGAAACATAATTTTAAAAACATTATTCACATTTGAACTCTTCACTCAGCTATAGTAAGTATATGAATGCTAGCCAACTATTTTTCAGACTCTAGCACCATAACCAAGACTGTTATGAAGATTCCAGAAAGATCAGAAATAACTAGAAATCCATGATGAAATTATTAAATATCAAGAATGTTGTGTAGCTACCACGACATGGCAGCTTGTAGTTCTTACCTCTGCTAGAAGGGTAACATGGCAGAAATGTGTATATTTCTATTTTTTATATCTTTGTTGTGCTTCTGCTGTGTTGCTTAGGATTGTACAGCCCTATTTAAACCTGCTGCATAGTTTCATCTTTAATATTTTGAGAGTCACTCACAGGACATTATTAATGCTTTTGTTAGTTGTTTTATTATTTTTTATTGCTACTGTTTCTGTTGCAATAGTGACAAATGCAGACCTACATTTTCTCTTTATAGAACCTTAATATAAGAACCAGAATTTAAATAACTGAAAGTACTAAAAAGAGGAAGGAGGGGTAGGAAAAAATTCTAATCTCTTACTTATTTATCATTAAAGGTCTAATCCAAGGTCCTCCACAAACAGAAAAAAAAATCCCTTTTTCTAAGGATGTCCATTCCCAGCCAGCCACACCACTCACATGTGATTATCCAAAGCTCAGACTCCCCTCTAAATGTGTTATTCTCACCCAAGAGTTTCTTCTCTTTTCCCTTAAGTATTTCATAGTCTTTGTTGAGAAAATGAGAGAATTTTTTTTCTTAGTTTTTCCAGTCTTATCTCTTTCTGTCCAATTTTCAACAGAATTCTGTTTTCTAGAATTACAGTAATCTGACATTCATCTCAAAAGGAGAATGGGGTTCATATGTAGAGATATTTCTTCAGCAAAACAGTATTGTGTTTTGCTTGTTTGTTTCTATCAAGTAGAGGATTAGAAGCTGCTAATAAACTGTTGAGGTTTCCTTTTCTTTTCTTTCTTTCTTTTTTTTTTTTTAACTCTCCCACCTGAGTAAATTCACTTAAAACTTTGAATTTAATATTTACATTTGTAAATTAAAAAAATACTTAGACAAGAAGACAGTATATAGCTAAAAGGATTTAGATTTTGAATCAATGGCTCTGATACTTTCTTCAACACAGTCTTACTGTTAATAATGTTTTTCATCAAGAAAATGAGAAATTATTTCCCATTGAATTAGATTCCCATAGTGCAATGCTCCAAAGCATGAATATATGGACTGTGCCTTCTAGGATGTTTGTTGAGAACAAGTTACCAAGAAGGGACTACAGAGGAATTCTGGCTTGTTATGCATCCTCATTCTGGTAACCTGATTTACCACAGGTTTCTCTGGAAGTCTTAAACTACAAGAGATCTCCCTAAACAGACTTTCATTACGATATTTTGTTTGCATTTGTCATGCACATTATGTTGATAAGATCAACAGGATTTTAGAATATGTAGAAAACAATAAAAGAATGAAAATATCTCCAGAACTTATATAGAGCATGGCAATGATAATTATTATATATTTGAGAACATTCCTAAGACTGAATATCTTGAAAGTTCTTATGTGAGGTGATGAATCTGTTATCTAAACTTATGGTAGTAATTTAGCTATATATATATGTATATCATTAAGTTGAACACTTTAAACTTATGCAATACTGTATATCAATTATATCTCAGTAAAGCTGTAAATAAAACAAATAATAGTATGCAGAATATTAATCAATACAATCATGAAACTTTTATTTTTTTCTTATTTTCTTCTAAAGTGTTTAGCTAATGGAAACAGATATTGGAGTTTGCATTTATAAAAACAAATGTATCTTCATAGATAAGAGGAAGGATAACACCCATACTATTGGTCAAAAACGGAAAAAGAAAAAGAAAAGAAAATACCAAAAGCTTGTGTTGATTGTAGAG
The DNA here is from genome assembly GCF_022355385.1 of Mustela nigripes. Classification (NCBI taxonomy): domain Eukaryota; kingdom Metazoa; phylum Chordata; class Mammalia; order Carnivora; family Mustelidae; genus Mustela; species Mustela nigripes. Next base: position 229,926,329 of record NC_081557.1, on the reverse strand, counting down.
AATGCAATATAAATATTTAATTGATGTTTTGTTGTGTCTAAGACATTGACCATATATATATATATGTATATATATATATATGTATATATATATATGTATATATATATGTATATATATATACACATACACACACACAGGCACATTGCATGCGTTTTTAATGTGTGATCTATACATATAGATACACATATTTTATGTATATGTGCTATTGCTCCATGTATGCAAATTATGCACTGGATGGCAAGATACTGTTTGTAAAACAAGTAAGCCTGCTGGGTTTAGCCACCACAAACAATAAGTCTCTCTAAATTTGCTACCAGCAGCATTTTAGTATCCTTTATTAGTGGATATATAAAGGCCCCATTGAATTTTTAAAATCCATTGCTGCTGCTTTCCTTACAAGTGTTGTTACAGCAATATTCTGACTTGACCTACATTCTCCAGATGACTTTAATATTGTGCAGTTCTCCTTCTTACTACTAGAAGAATTCACCTGGGCAACGGAGTTGGAAGATTAATAATTGGTTTTTATTCCTAGGACTATGGCCAAATATATGTTTTCCTAAAGTATCCAATTCTGGGCAACCCCTGTATGCCTGGGTGAAATAAATCCACTAGCCTGCATTCCTCTTCATATAGGTATCAACATCCCACTAAATGGTCCTCTACTTGCTACTGCACTAGGACACTCTAATCTTCTCCCTTCACCAGAAGCCATAACTTTGCTCAGGAAAGACAGATTTTCAAGGAAAGTGTACTTGTGTATGTGGCAGAAGCAGTAGGGGGACTGGCCTTTTACTTCTTTGCATAAAAATAACCTAGTCTGAGTAAAATGTTTATTTCTAAACTCCAATCTCTTTTTTTAATAGTTTACATTCATTTTTAGTAGACTTACAATTTTGTTTCTTATATAATGATAGTACTAGTGGCAATGATGGGTGTGTGTGGTCATGTATGTGTTTGTGCATATCTGAAATGAAATTATTTCATTCACTATTCAATGCTTTTAACATTGCCATCAGATCAAAAGCAGGCTGTGTTTGCAGCAGTAATCACTATTTCTAGTATCTGGCTCTGTTTGCGTGGCTGTCTCTTTAGTTCAGATTCTATCCAGTTCTTTCATTAAAAAGTCTTATTGTTTGGATTATTCTGCCATAAATAGATATGCCTGTATCATGTTTCTGAAAGCTACAGATGTCTAATTTTTTAAGAGTAAGTCTTTTAAAAAATCTATTTCTTTCTTCTTGTCTTTAGCTGTTCTATTTCAGATCACTACTCTGAAGGACCCCAAAAATCAGGTAGTCACCAGGTCTCTCTAAAGTGGCAGCCAAGAATATGAAGAACAGATTAGTATTTGTGATAATATTTTCACCTCTAGATATTTATCAGACCTTTATAGAGTATCAGACCAGATAGAGTATTTTCACCTCTAGATATTTATCAGACCTTAAGAAATTTCTTATATCACCTTGACTCATTTCTCTCATCCACAAAATGGGCATGATTTATGCCTAGCTAGTTTTATTTATGGCATTAAAAATAGCCAATGAAAATATATAGATAAAAAAATTAATACATCTAACAAAGAACTGGAAAAAGTCATAGAAGACAAAGACCTTAAATTTGTGAGGGAGCTCTGAACTGTGTTGGGGGACAATTCTCTACAGTTCTGTAGTATTTTTGCACCTTTTTTTTTTTTTTGAGCAGAAGTATTGATTCCATTTGTACAAGCAAATCTTTCCAGGGATGTATGCATAGCAAGCAACACCAGAAGGTAGAGTACTCATATTGAGAAAATAACAGGTTTTTTTTTAATGTCCAGTGTAATAAAGATGTCTCCCTCTGGGAAAATAAGGTAGGCTTATTGCCCATTATAAAATATCTGGCTCCCCTAACCTTCAGGTTCCTCTCCTATAATATTGTACATTGAAAGAGTCGATGTCATCTGGCCTTCATATCACCTGTGGAAACTTCCACTCAGAGAAGAAGTAAAAATGTTGATACTCTGGCTACTGCTAGTGCTTTAAGTTAAACTTTATTTTTTTTCTCTCACCTAGGAGTTTGTAGACTTTTACCAGCATCTATGAAACTGTGGGAAGCCTACTCAACTCTAAATCATAAAAAGTATTAAAGATCATGGTCCTAGAAATGGAATTCCTGACAAATGGGTGAAGAAATGAGAAAAGATGGAGTTGTATTTATTGAACTTTATTTTTAATGGAGTGGTTGCAATATCATTTATAAAGTGCATATATGATCGAGGGAAGCAGATTGATCAATTGATTAGATACATATTTAAAATCATAATACTACGATTAGACTTAAAGATTTCTAATTTAATATCTCATACAGTTTATGATAAAAGCAAGTTTCAGACTTAACTCTATCACATATTGATTGGCAACATTGCACAGAGTCACAAAAATATATATTTTTTATAACTAGTAATTTCTGTCTTTTTTTAGCTCCAATAACACCTTGCATGTAAGTATATTAAAAAAAATTGCAAAGATATTTTAGTAACATGATTCAGCCTTTAACAAGATCAAGTTCAGATAGCAAGGATACTTAGATTAGAAGGTGAAACAGAAGGAGGAAACTGAAAGAACAGATGATACCAATAAGAAATATAACAAAATGGCAAATCTAAACCCAATTCTATTGATAATCACATTAAATGTAAATTATTTAAACACCACAATAATACTGAAAGCATGATACTGAATAAAACCCAAGTCTAAAAGTCTAAAACCCAAGTCTAAAACCCAGCTAAATGGGTTCTAAAATTTGTAAAGAAATACAGAAGAGCTGTAATCATTGAAAGACACTTAAAAAACGAAGAGAAAGTTGGAGGAGTTGTACTCCCTGACTTCAAGAATGAAGGAAGTTTGTTACTGGTGTAAAAAAAATATATATATATATATATATATATATATATATATATATATATCAATTGAATAGACAAGAGTGCCCAGAAATAGACCACCACAAACATATGGTAAAATGATTTTTTAAAAAGGTCTCAAGTAATTCAATGGGAAATAGATAATCTTTTCAAAAAGTGGTGCCAAAAACTTTGAATAGTCGCACATAAAAAATGAATTTATCCTATTTCTCACACAGTAAAAAATAATTCAAAATGGATAACAGGTCTAAATATAAAAGCTAAAGTGCACTTCTACAGTCTACAAAGATTTTCTAGTGCAAGATCTTAGTGAACTTAACCTTGGCAAAGACTTCCTAAGTAGATACCAAAAGCACAAACTTTAAAACAATAAAAATAATAATGATTAATTGGATCTCCTAAACATTAAAACTTTCAAAAAGAAAAGCACTATTAGGTAAATGATAATGTAAGCTACAGATTGGGAAAAAGTAATTGCAAAATACACATCTGACAGAATTTTTAAAAAGATTTATTTATTTATTTTAGATAGATGGGGAGGTTTGAGGAAGAGAGAGAGAATCTCAAACAAACTCCTCACCGAGGGCAGAGCCCAATGTGGGTTTTGATCCCACAACCCATGAGATCATGACCAGAGCTGAAATCACATGTCAAGCACTTAACCAGCTTAACCACCCAGGCTCCCCTGACAGAATTTTTATTTTTTTTTAAATGTAGAATATGTAGAGAACTCACAAGTGGTAGTAAGACAAACAACCCAATTAAAAATAGTCAATGACTTGAATGCTAATTTCATTAAAAATGGGGGTGGGTGGAATGGGTGAAGGTGGTCAAAAGGTACAAACTTCCAGTTATAGGGTAAATAAGTCCCGGGTCAGGATGTAACATACAACATGATGACTATAGTTTAACAGGACTGTATGACATATTTGAAAGTTGCTAAGAGTAAATCTTCAAAAATTCTTAACACAAGGAAAAGAGTTTGTAACTATGTGTTGTGATAAATGTTAACTGAACTTATGGTGGTAATTATTTCATATGGTACACACGTGTATTATACACATAATCATGCTGTACACCTAAACCTAATTAAGTGTTCTGCAAATTATATCTTCATTTAAAAAAAAGAGAGAAAAAATAAAAATCTCTCTAGTCAGCAAACAATAACAAGAAAATATACGCAATATTATTAGTTATTAGAGAATGTATTTTAAAGCCACATTGAGTTTCTACTATACATTCAATATGATGACTAAAATTTAAAAGACTGAACATGTCAAATGTTAGAAAGCATTTGGAATAAGTGAAAATCTCATATGCTTGTAGCAGGAGTGTAAAGTGGCACATTTTTAAAAACCCTTTGGCAATTTCTTAAAAAGTTAAACACAGTCCTGCCATAAGACATAGAAATTCTACTAGATTTTATCCAAGAGAAATAAAAAGCATATGCCCATAAGAAGTGTTTTACATAATGTTCTTAGCAGATTTGCAATAGCCTTAAAATGGGGAGAAAAAACCCAAAACATAGCATCTATCAACAGATAAATGAATAAGCAAATTTTGATATATTCAGACATTAGAATATTATTTGTCAATAAATGGGAATGAACGATCAATATATGTAATTAATATGGATTAATCTCAAAATAAGTATAGAGTGAAGGAAGGCATACAAAGAAATGCTACATATTATGATTTTATTTTTATGAAATTCTAGAAAATTCAAACTAATCTACAGTGACAGAAGATCAGTGATTATCTGACGACCAGGAAGTATAAGAGGGAGTGGGAAAATACTGGGAGGGGCTGGAGGAAGGAGTTACAAAGTGGCATCAGGACACATTCCCCAGTGCTGTACTTGTTCATTTCATCATTGTATACTTTAAATTGTACACTTTTAATGTATGCAATTTGTTGCATATATTATAGCTAAAGCTAAAGCTGTACCAAAGGGAACAAATAACACTGCATGTAAATTCTTGTCAGAATCAAGTATGTCACACTCTGAAGTACATTGACTCCTAAGTCATCTAGATTCTCTTTTGGTGCTCATACAAGAATGAAAGGAACTCTTGTACATTGTAGGTGAGAATGTCAATTATTATAGTTACTGGGGAAAACAGCATGAAGAACCCTCAAAAAATTCAAGGTAGAAATACCATTTGATCCAGTAATTTGATTACTGGGTACTTACCCTCCTCCCAAAAGACCCCACAAAATGCTAATTAAAAGATATGTAGGCAACCTATGTTTATTGCAGTATTATTTACAATAGCCAAGATATAGAAGTAACTAAAGTGCAGATCAAAAGATGAATGGATAAGGAAGATGTGAAACACACACACGAATACACACAACCAGAGTAATAATACACAACCATACAGAAAGGATGAGCTCCTTTCATTTGGGGCAACATGGATAGATCTAAAGGGTATTATGCTAAGAGAGATAAGTCAAACTGAAAAAGACAAATACAATAATGTTTCACTCATATGTTGAATTCAAGCAAATGAATAAACAAGCAAACAAAAAAGCAGAAACAGATCCACAGACTCATAAATTCAATGAACAAACTGACGGTTGCCAGAGGGGAGTAGGGGATGGACAAAGTGGATGAATGGGAAGGAGAGATGCTAGCTTCCTGTTACAAAATAAATAAATCATAGGAATAAAAGGGACTGCATAAGGAATAAAGTCAATGGCATTGTAATAGAATTGTATAGTGACAGATGGTAGCTACACTTATAATGTAGAAACTTGAGGAATTACTATATTGTGCACCCAAACTAATGTAATATTGTGAAACAGCTATACTCAAAAAATAAATAAGGAGAGAAAAAAAGAACAAGTGAGCTAGAGAGATAGCAAGTAATTGTAGTGCATGATCCTCACGTGGAACATGGTTTGGGAAAAAGCTGTAAAAAAGCATTTTTAGAATGACTGGAAAATTTTAATATAGACTGGATAGTAATACTGTATTACTATTTTTTTAAGTGAAGTATGTCCAATGTTATTCATGTAAGTTAACAGGGTCTCTAGTGCTCTTTAGAGATCAGGAGAGCTGAAGCATTTTTAGAATTTTTAGAGCCATCCCTGGAGGATGCTATTCAGAGTAAATGCTTTCATTTGGCATCTGACCAGTTAATATTATCAAATACTTGGGTAAGTGTTCTCTCTTAGAAAAATTAACCATCCAGGGTGCCTGGGTGGCTCAGTGGGTTAAAGCTTCTGCCTTCAGTTCAGGTCATGATCTCAGGTTCCTGGGATCAAGACTGGCATCAGGCTCTCTGCTCAGCAGGGCTTCCCTTCCTCTCTCTCTGCCTGCCTCTTGCCTGCTTGTGATCTCTGTCTGTCAAATAAATAAATAAAATCTTTTAAAAAAAGAAATATTAACCACCCCTACTTTACAGACTAGAATTAGTAGGCATGTGCATGTCCACATGTGCACACACAGAAATATGTATATATATAAAATAAAGTATAGACAATAAAAGCACTCCTTGCTTAAATTACCTTAACCTTATTTTCCATCTCAATAATAAAAAAATCAAAGATACCACGTGCACTTCTATGAAGATCAAGAGAAATAATATATATAGATCATAAAGCATGAGTACACAGTAAGTATTCAATACTTATTTAACGTAGACTAAACTTCTTTAGTATACTAAAGAAAAGCAGATGATGGAATATTCTCTTTCTGACTTTACCAACTTTGGGAGTTTCAGCAGCTTTCCAGGATTACTTCTGTGGCTTCAATGGGGGCTATTAATAATCAGGAAAAGTATGAACGTTTTTTCCCCTTCTCACTCTTCTTTACTCTGACTTGAGAGAGAGAGCACTGCTCCTGTTATATTGTGTTCAAAATGAGATAATAGAGGCCATTTATTTTTATAGCTTAGTGATTTTCAGCCTGGCTGAATATTAGAATCAAATGAGGAAATTTTAAAACGCCTATAATTGGACCCCATCTTAGACCTTAGAATCTGAGGGTGTGGCCCAGGATCAAAAAAACAAAAACAAAAACAAAATAAAACAAAAAAAACAAACAACAAAAAAATAAACACCAGAAAACATATCCTGATTATTCTAATGTCTAGAAAAGACTGAGAATGATCAAGTGATGCTTTCTGTTAAGAACTTTACTACTTTTCTAAATTCATACTCTAGATACTGCATTAGAAATTTATTCCAGATTTTATGCACATACACACACACAAATGCACACACATACACCTTTACCCAGAATAGCAAAAATACATATATATGCATATAAAATGTAAAAAAAATAATAACTAGTCAAAGAAAAAGCAAACTTTTTATGCCAGTTTTTGAATCACTCTTTCCTGCCAATAAATGGTTATTTTCCTGACTTTTTTTTTTACTTTTGACTCTCTGCAAGTAACCTATGTATTATAAATAGTTGACATAGCCCATCTGATCACTCTTTGACTGTGTGCTTTAAAGCATTTATTAAATTTATTAAGCTGTGCTTACTGTGAGTACATCAAACCTCAAACTAAAATTAAATCAAGATGAATCAAACCTGGGGACTGGTAGCAGATGCTAGCCATCCCACTTAATTGTCTAACAGCATATGCAGAGAGACAATCTCCAAGGCAACTGAGACATAAAACCACACAAAAATTTGATTTTGTTGATTGAAGTCAACACCTTGAATTACACAATGAAAAAAAAAAAAAAAAAAGAAGAAGAAGAAAGAAAAAGAAAAAGTAAAAGGAAGTCATTCCACAGAATACAATAGTGTAGGTTAATGTAAGTTATGGTAATTAGGATCTGTAGAAATTACCACGGTGTGCTGAGCCTTGAAGCTCAGACTATTGATAAACAGACTCAACTTTACCCAGGACAGCAAAAACCATACACACACACACACACACACACGTACACACACACACACACATACACACACACACATATATATATATATGGGAAAAAGCTTAAAAAAGCATTTTTAGAATCTATAATGTATACATGTATACATTATATATGTACATATATAAATATACATAGATATTGTTTATATGTATTTGGGATAGTCTTGTTTTTCACTTCTAAGTTTCTACATAGAGCTTTGGTCTAACGTCATTGTCTATAGTTCACTGAGTCTAAAGATTCTCACTCCCAGTCTCAAGGAGGGGAATAACTGTTTTCAACAATTAGCAGCACTATGAATTTCCCTTATAAAGATGTAAAAACAAGCAAATCACTATTTTTTTTTCATATCACCAGTCACAGGATAAGAGAAAGATAAGGTCCAATTCATTTATACAATTGAGAATTGCAAGAGAAAAGATAAACTGAGAAACTGTCATTACTTTACTCTGAAAGGAAGTATTATTTACTTTAAATCCAACCTCTCAGGATTCCTCTATATAAGTTCATGATTAAACATTTAGTCAGCAACTTATCTATAATATCCTTTATTTTCTCATCACCTGGCCAGTTTGATACACCCCTAATTCTTTATATACCATCTTGAGATACACACTGACAGACTCAAGAATTGTATCACTTTCTGCTCATTAACAAACCACTTAAAAACCTAGTTTCTTGAAGTTAACAATCATCTATTGAGCTCTTGATTCTGAGAGATAATTTGGATCGGTTTCACCTAGATAATTCTCCCTGGCCTAAGCTGACCTTATTCATCTGTGGTCAGCTTCTGGTCAGCTCAATAGATGTGTTTCAGGAGGTTGGCTGAATGATGGTTGAGTAACAGGCACCACTGGACCACATGATCTCTCTCATACAGCAGTCTAATCTGATCTCACTTACATGATGACAAGATGTTCCAAGAGCAGCAACTACAAATGTTCTCCAAGTTGAGGCATGTTTCACTATTGCTAGTTTCTCATTGGTAAGGCCAGTCACATGACAGGTACAGATTCATGGGATAAAAGGGACCCCACCTCTTGGTGAAGGGAAAGTTGTGATCATTTTTGCAATTTCTCCTATTCTTCCTTCTGGCAAAAACCATTCAGTCTTTAAAAATGCAGATTATATTCATTCTATTCAAAGGTTTTCAAAATTCCCATTCAGGCTTGGAGTCTAAAATCAAACGATGTCCATCAAGTCCTGAATAAATTAATATCTCTGTTAGTCCTGATATTGCTATCATTCTATTTATTCATTATTGGACCATGGTACATTTTTATTATCTGAGTAACTGCTTTCATTGTAGCATAAGTAGTAGGGCAGGGTGAGTATTTCTTATACTTCTGCATATCCAATCTTTATGATGACTTTCATATGGCCATGTGCTAGAAACATGTTTTTTTGAATTTTGAATGAAGAAATGATTGAATAGAAGAATGACAAAGTTTAAAGCCTGATGGTACAAGCATTCTTTATGTAATCTGAAGTAGGTTATTTTTTGCAAGACTGGTCTAAAATTGAGCTTTTCTGGAATTACAAAGAGGCGAAAGTTCATGACAGTATCCAAATTAATCTCTAATAAGTGAGTATCATGTCATTTTCCAACTTCGGCTGGCACTACATAACTAAGATATTATACATAAATTTATAGGCATAAAAGGAAAGAATTGGTCAATACAGAAAATATCAAAGGCCCAATTTGTAACTTCTGACTTCTAAAGATTTTCTATTATCTTGATCTTATCTATCAGATCATTATTAGCCATTTGCTTTTATATAAAGTCTTAAAGCAAATCCTTATGAGTAACATGGTAAATCTTTTTATCTTTATATCCCTGACATTTTAAATCAGAAGAATCCAAAAAACTTGTGTTTATTCAAAGTATAAAAAGTGATTAATAATTTAAAAACAACTCTTGGGCACTTGGGTAGCTCAGCGGTTAAGCGGCTGCCTTCTGCTAAGGTATCCCAGGATCCTGGGATCAAGCCCGCATTGGGCTCCCTGCTTAGCAGAAAGCCTGCTTTTTCCTCTCCCACTCCCCCTGCTTGTGTTCCCTCTCTTGCTATGTCTCTCTTTGTCTAATAAATAAACAAAATCTTTAAAAAAATGAAAAAAAATAAAAACAACTCTATACAGGTATTTCTAATGTAGAGCATTGATGGGCATTTCTTTGTGTTTAAGTACATGTATACTATTACTACCAATGTTCTCTCTGTATACAAGTACTTTTATAAGTGGGCACATTTGTATTTCTCCCGGTTTCTTGTTTCTGTATTACTATGCTATCTAGGTATTTCTATGGCCATATACAGGACTGTGTATAAATCTGCATAATGGTAAAACTATATGTAATGGTAATAATAATATATATATGTATATATAAAAGTTGTGTGTACATTTGTTTACTATATATGCAAGCGTATGTCAAGGGATTATCGGGAATTTCAGAAGATGGGAGCACATCAAAAATACATAGTTAAAGTATAGTTTGTAGCATGTATCTACTTATAAGAGGAACATATAATTGGATACACAGATAAGCCCTCTGTACCATCCCCTAAAGCAGCTATTTAGCTTAGTTGAGTCATCTGGCTACTGGAAAGCTTTCCACAATTTAATTTATGATTTAAAGTGTTAAGATAACTAATGGAAAACAAATTCTAGAGCTCACCAGATTAGTGTTATAATTGTTGCTTTACCATTTCTCAGTAGTTTTGAGTGAACTGTTATTTACCAGATGTCAGTGAATTGGCACCGCACATAAAATACTTCTGTTAGATGGGTTCTAAATGAATGTATATGCCTGTGTGAATACTGGAGCCATATGAACTGGAAACACACAATATATGATTTTGAGCAAATTATATCCTTAAATTTCATTTTTTTTTTCATCTGTACAATGACTATACTAATACCTACTGACTTGAATGTGTGACAATAACATAAAATTATGTAAGGATTATATGCAATGCATTAGCTTAAGTAAAGCACAGGGTTTGGCATGTGAAAGGTGCTGAATAAACCTTAATAAGTCTACTTTCTTGCAAAAAGTACTGTAAGGGAGAGAATGTAGATAAAGTTAGAGTATTACTTTATTTGTACTGCTTGTACCAATACAAACAGTATCTATTTGTGTGCTGTACTAGCTGCAATTCATTTTAGTATTGTATCGAGTTTGTATTGTACTAATTATTTTTGCTGGAACAAAACCAAAAGCCTACTATGGAATACCAGGAAAAGAGATATAGTCTTTTCAAAATATTCATCTTCCAAGTTAAGTAAAGAAATTTGAAAGTTAAAAACAATTAAAAATTAGAAACCCTTTACCATAAACCATCAGCATATTAATTAAACTATAGATTTTAAAATTGGAGTGATCACCAAGACAGCGTGGTACTTGAACAAAACCAGACACATAGGCCAATGGAACAGAGTAGAGAGCCCAGATATGGACCTGCAACTCTATGGTCAAATAATCTTCAACAAAGCAGGAAAAAATATCCAGTGGAAAAAAGACAGTCTCTTCAATAAATGGTGCTGGGGAAATTGGACAGCTATGTGTAAAAGAATGAAAATTGACCATTCTCTTACACTGTGCACAAAGATAAACTCAAAATGGATAAAAGACCTTAATGTGAGGCAGGAATCTATCAAAATCTTAGAGGAGAACATAGGCAGTAACCTCCTCAACATCGGCCACAGCAGCTTCCTTCAAGACAGGTCTCCAAAGGCAAAGGAAACAAAAGCGAAAATGAACATTTGGGACCTCATCAATCAAAAGCTTCTGCACAGCAAAGGAAACAGTAAACAAAACAAAGAGGCAACCCATGGAATGGGAGAACATATTCTCAAATGATACTACAGACAAAGGTCTGATACCCAAGATCCATAAAGAACTCCTCAAACTCAACACACACAAAACAGATCATTACGTCAAAAAATGGGCAGAAGACATGAACAGACACTTCTTCAAAGCAGACATACAAATAGTTAAAAGAAACTTGAAAAAATGTTCATTGTTAGCCACCAGATTCAAATCAAAACCACACTGAGATATCACCTTACACCAGAATAGAATGGCCAAAATTAATGAGACAGTAAACAACAAGTGTTGGAGAGGATGTGGAGAAAGGGGAACCCTCCTACACTGTTGGTGGGAATTCAAGTAGGTGCAGCCACTTTGGAAAACAGTGTGGATATTCCTCAAAAAATTAAAAATGGAGCTACCCTATGACCCTGCAATTGCACTACAAAGATATGGGATGTAGTGAAAAGAAGGGCCATCTGTACCCCAATGTTCATAGCAGCAATGACCACAATTGCCAAACTGTGGAAAGATGCCCTTCAACAGACAAATGGATAAAGAAGATATGGTCCATATATACAATGGAATATTATGCCTCCATCAGAAAGGATGAGTACCCAACTTTTGTATCTTCACACTTAGCAAGGAAAGTCTTTCTCATTTTCTCCCCCACTTATCAATATTAATCTCTCTACTAATGGAAGTAAACATTAAGGCTCAAATTGACATCAATGATTGTCAGTAAACACTTCTTAAATATCATCAAAAATTTCATGCATCCAAACATGTAATTAGAAAATATACTGTTAGAAATATAGGATTTGTTGATATAATATCTAAGCATATTGGGTTAATTCAAAATTAATAGCACACTGTGGCCTTCTTCCTGGTCCTTTTTAAAGAGTATTTGAAAAAAAAAGTATAAGTATTTTTTCCCACTTCATAAAACTCCTTTTTGTGGTTCTATTTTATTTAGCCAACTAGACTTAAAAAACAAACAAACAAACAAACAAACAAAAAATACAAAACAGAGAGATAATTTACATATCAAATGGCATTACCTAATTCTCATAGATTTTTTGCCATACTATGTCTTAACTTTCCCATCTCCTTTAATGTACTATTAAAGCAATTGACTTTTGTCACCAAACTGTAGAAAGAACTGAGATGCCCTTCAATGGATGAATGGATAAGGAAGATGTGGTCCATATACACTATGGAGTATTATGCCTCCATCAGAAAGGATGAATACCCAACTTTTGTAGCAACATGGATGGGACTGGAAGAGATTATGCTGAGTGAAATAAGTCAAGGAGAGATAGTCAATTATCATATGGTTTCACTTATTTGTGGAGCATAACAAATAACATGGAAGACATGAGGAGATGGAGAGGAGAAGTGAGTTGAGGGAAATTAGAAGGGGAGGTGAACCATGAGAGACTCTGGACTCTGAAAAACAACCTGAGGGTTTTGAAGTAGCGGGGGTGGGGGGTTGTGGGAACCAGGTGATGGGTATTAGGGAGGGCACGAACTGCATGTAGCACTGGGTGTGGTGCAAAAACAATGAATACTGTTACACTGAAAAGAAAAAACAAAAAACAATTGGCTTTTAGTCAGCATAGCAAGTGCTATTTCTTATAGAAGAAATAAACATAACCCAAAATCAAATTTCTTCTTAATTTAGGTATCACATTAAGTACTTTATCTAATGGTTATAAAAGTTCCTCTGAAAAAAAGAATGCAGATTAAAAATATACTATTCCATTTCATTTTGAGGAATGTGATTAGGTTACATATATATTTTTTTCTACCTATGTTTAACCCTAGTTTCTAAGCACTGAAGTTTTCTAGGTTGACACAAGTTGTAATTTTAAGGCTGAACTTCTAGAACTTTCTCTGCTCCTACATTCTACTGGAATAAGTGAGGTAAGAAGCCATTCATTAATGCTCTGCACACTGAGACTTATATTTAGTGAAAAACAGAGACTGGCTCTTTAATAATTTTTTAAAAATGTTAAAAAACATAGTCAAACAAGTATTGATTTCTTACCCTAATAATAAACTCATTGATTAGATTTAAATTGGTCCCATAAAGATAAGATTTAAAAGATGTATTGATATGCAAGAAGTGTTTTCTCTTAAAAAAATTAATGGCTTTTATCAAAATCAGCTACTTATTTCTGTCTTAATCTGCAAACTTTCCGTAATACAATGGTGTGCAATTATTTTTTTTAATTTTTCCCTTGATGTCATTTACTTACAGAGATCCCATCAAAACATTTATTTCATTAGCATTTTTCAACCATAAGGATACCATTCTATGGGCCATTTGAAAGAATCCGGATATTCTGGGTGAATGTGTATCAAATACCTCCTCTCATATCTACCTTTGACACAGTTTCAACTACAAATATAACTCAGTGTACTAGGTAGAAGCCTAAAATGTATCTAATATTTTTGATCATAATCCTGGAGACTTAATATGATGAATATGTCACTTTCATAATTATGCTGTATCAAATAGTTGTCCTTAAAATACAGAGATAATCAGGTGACCCTAATTTAACCTATAAGCCCTTTAACAGCAGAGAGTTTTCCCTTGCTGGCAATAGGAGAAGCTAGAGATTCCACGCATGAGAGAGATTGGGCTCATTATCATGGGCTTTGAAAGGCGTCATGGAACAAAGAATATTAAGAGGCTTCAAAGCCTCAGAGCCAGCAAAACAAAACAAAACAAAACAATAAAATAACTTGGTTCTTTTTTGGACACATGTTGCTGAATTTAACCAGCAACCTAAATGAGCATGGAAGCAGATTCTTCCAAAGTTTCTAGTTAAGAACCCAGCCTAGTTGAATCCTTGATCTCAACCTTGTGCCATTTACTTACAGAGATCCCATCAAAACATTTATTTTATTAGCATTTTTCAACCATAAGGATACCATTCTATGGGCCATTTGAAAGAATCCAAAGGAGAGAACCTAATTGAGCTATGTAAACTTTTGACCTATATCATTCTGAGATTAATAAACAAGTGTGGGTTTAAATTGGTAGTTTTTGGTTATCGGTTTCTTAGCAATAGAAAACTGTCATCTAATTCAATTATTTCATGGTTTTTGGAGCAGATCCTACTTTCCAAATGAAATCTTTGGAGGAAGTCAGTATATAAAATTTGTACAAACAGAATTGTTCAGATTTAAAAGGTAGGCAGTTCTTTGTAGTAGCAGTGACCCTCACTTTATCCCACATGGTTTTATCACTGAACCTCAGAAATCTTCAGAAGCCCAGGAGGATCCTTAACCACTCAAGTGAGTCTGTAATACCAGAGCCAAAGAGTAAGGAGTTTCAAATTAAATTTATTTTTCTCTTCTGATATAGATACAAGTAACTCTCAATTAGCCACTTGGATTTATCAAAGTCTAGATGCACAACTTTTGCCTATATCTTAAAAAGAAAGTTCCTAAATCCAAATTCTGGCAATAGTTCTGTGTATTCTCAATCTAAACAGAAAATAGCCCATTGATAGCTCTAAACTTCTTTCAGGCTTTTCAAATTGAATAAAAACATAAGAGAAATCTTGGGACGGCATATATCCCATCGCAGTGATTTCTAGCCCAGCTGCAGAGTTTGCAAAAATAAAATCTTCCCACACTCTCCTGAAAAGCAATGGACCTTTTTAATGAGTGAATTTTATCATTCAAAACAAAATATTGAACAGCTATGTTGTAGCAGAGAAATCAACTGTTTGAACAAAGGATCCTCAAGAAAAGAAATAGATTTCTTTTGGGGTGCCTGGATGTCTCAGTCAGTTAATCTTTGAACTCTTTTTTTTTTTTTTTAAAGATTTTATTTATTTATTTGACAGGCAGAGATTACAAGTAGGCTGAGAGGCAGGCAGAGAGAGAGGAGGAAGCAGGATTACTGCTGACAGAGAGCCCGATGCGGGGATCAATCCCAGGACCCTGGGATCAGGACCTGAGCCAAAGGCAGAGGCTTTAACCCACTGAGCCACCCAGGTGCCCCAAATCTTTGAACTCCTGATTTCAGCTCAGGTCATGTTGTGAGATCAAGCCAATTGTTGGGGTCAACAATTGGTGTGGAGCCTGCTTGAGATTATTTCTCTCTCTTTCTGTCCTTCCCCCTGCACATGCTTACATGCTCTCTCTCTCTCAAAAATAAATATAATCTTTAAAAAAAACTGATTTATTGGAAAAGTAAGAAATTCTTAAAACTCTTTTTGGTTTAAAAAGTGAAAAAGTGTAACATGGCTTTTAAATGATATTCAGAGAGATGTTTGAGTAGGATCATCTATTTTTACACCGATTATTGGGTCAGTTATTAGCTTTTGACATTTATTGGCAAATATTCTCTAAGCTGAATTTGTGCATGCAGAATTTCTCTTTTCATGCACAACATATTATCTATTTTCTTTGTGCTGAAAGGTACTTGTTGAGGTTTTTAAACAGAAAGTCTTGGCAATAGATCATCAACTGAATATAGTTTGGGAGATACTTTCCCTGTATGATAGAGCATTACTGCTGAGAAAAACACAGAGTTCACTTTGGCAAAAGTATTGCTAGTACCTCTGTGTGAATGTTGCTTTTCATTTCTTTGTTTTATTTTCTTTTAGTTTTTTAAGTATTCCTAGTAGAGCTTTAAGCAGCTATTACTCATTCGTTTTGGATGTTTTTAATAATATCCATGTGAGTAATGCTCCTAAATACATGCTCTTTCTGTATCTTTTTAATAATACTTGAAGTAGATCAAATACCATATACCCATTTTACTTGGTTAGGGTATACAAAACAAAACAAAACAAAAACTTAAATGAATAAAAGAGTTAGTGTCCTGCCTAGTTCACTCTTCTGGGTTATCTGATCCTATATATCTGTTACTGTCTTTGAACTCTACAACTCTGTAAGATGAAGGAAAAAAAAAGACAATGTCAGTGATGCCTGCTCATAGAAATGCAAAGGAGTTTTATCCAGTGAATGTAGTTGATCATCTCCCTGTGGATATTGACCAGTTTTGTATTTAATTTGCAAATTAATTTCAACATTTATGATCGTCTAATGTGTTATTTGAATTCTCTTTTGACTCTTGTAGTGTCTTATTGGTTTCTTCATTAATTACTAAGTTCATTGCTTTTCTATTGCTGTATAACATTACCATGAACATAGCACAACAACACAAACTATTTCACAGTTTCTGTGTCAGCATGACACATGGCTTAATTGGGTCCTCAGGTAATCAAAATAGAAGCTCAGGTGGTGATACTATCTAAGGCCCAGGGTCTTGTTTCAAGCGCCCTGGGTTATTGACAGAACTCAGTTTCTTATGATTATAGGACTGAGAGCCTCAGCCCACATGAATCTCCTGTTGTTTTCTGTCATGTGGCCCTCTCCCCAACATGGCAGTTTGTTCCTTCAAGGCCAAGAGGAAAGTCTTTACTGCTTCTACTCACCCTCATTAGCTCCAATCCTCTGAGTTCTGGGATGGAGGAATTAATTAGGCCAGCTTCCCACTGCCAGAATGTGGAAATCAAGATGAAGAGTTCCAACATGCCCTAAAACTCCAAAAAGAGAAAATAGGAAAGATATTTTATTAAGAGCTAATGACAGAAAATTCTCCAAGAATTTTGAACACACCAATGTTCAGTTCCAGGAAATCCAGTGAATTCCAAATGAGATAAAGGTTAAAACACTATTTCACATCTTTTTCCATATGGTGAAAGAATATATGATGATTTACTAACAAAAGATAAATTAACTACCACAAATAGATTAAAAACTAATTTTTCTATTTAAACGATGGAACTCAGAAAACTGGAATATTTTAAGAGTCAAAATAATTTCTGGAAAACTATCATTACACCAAACAAAATTATCTTTTAAAAGCAAAAGTGAAATAAACACATCTGCAGACAGACATTAGCCAAGGAATAGCCAAGAAATTAGTTGACCTCAACTAATGTTGACTAACATTTTCCATTTAGAATTCAAAATTCTAATGGAGGTATTTCAGGGACAAGGAAAATTATTTCCCAATATAGACTGAATTACAAAAAGCAGAAATGGATTAAAAAATCTTAATTGGGCATATCTAAACCACTGGCAATATAAAATATTAAAATGTCTAATTAGGGATGATTGTGTATAAATGAACTAGACTTAATATACTGAAGAGCAAAAGGATATATGCAAGGTAAGTCTTGATAGAATTTAAGCATTCTACAATTGTTTTGTTCTTGGGCTAAAAAAATACTGAACATCTTTATTAAGAATTTAAGTTTTCTTATGAAAGTAGTGAGAGTAATAACACTCAAGTAAGCATAGTATACTTAACTTTTTTTAATCCTACACAAACATTTATAAAAAGCCCACTGTTTGCAAAATGCTTTAAGAGTTCTCAACAAATTAAGATTAAAATGACATTCCTCCCTCAAATAATCCAGATGAATAGAGACAGAAACACAAGAAATACCAATCACAATGTATGAAATCCCTTAATATAACAGAAGTATGATAGAGTTGATATTGTTTATTCTAGCAGTTTTCTTCATTAGAAGTTGGAAATGATTCTTCCTTGAATGATTTACATGTTGTTTTTAGACTTTGTGGTATTATCCCTACAGTAGCATACTTTAGTCATTATGACATTCATCTTAACCAAAAATCTCCATTCTGTATTTCCAAATACCTCCTGAGAGAGTGGCACCACCCTCTTTGAGAATATGTTACTAGACAGTGTCTACTGGGACTGTCAAATCTTTTATTAGCAGTTCTGAGAAAGGAAAGGATCTAGGAACTCAGGTCTATCTAGAGTTTCATGTATCTATCTATATCTATATCTATATCTATATCTATCTATATCATCATCTATATATAGTTTACATTTAAATTAAATTCTAGATGCAGTCACTTGCATTGATCAAGAATTCACAGAACAAATATTGTGGGTTATCCTTCTTATCAGAATGTCTTTGGTATGGAGGGAGCTACGAGAAGGGCTTCAGTTACTTTTAGCTCCTATTAATACAAGAGGCTTTGCTGAACACCAAAATGGCCTGAAGAAGTGGGTTGTCATAGTGCAACACTGGACTGGATGAGCTACTTGAGACACTTCTAACCCTTGTAGAATAAGGATGATCTATAGCAAAGTGACCTATGCTAACCAGGGCATGTCTAATGCAAACACTGGAGAACTTGGAAGAGGGCAAAGACCACTTCATAAGCCAGAGTATACATAACATCTAAACAAGTATGGGGAAAATGAGATGACAAGAAAAGAACATTAAAAATGTCAGGTCAGTCTAAAAGATGTCAAGAAAGGAATTAAAGGTAGACAGATAGAAAGCAGACAATATGGCAGTAGAAATAAATGTAAATGGAACAAATGCTCTAATTGAAAGAAAATATACAATTCTGGCTTAAATGCATGTTAGCTACATGAAATAAACCAGAAAAGGAAGTTGAAAGTTAAAGGTTGTTTAAAATAAATAATTAATAAATGTTTTTGGAGAATTATAGCGATGGTTTGTATTAATATGTGATATCATAATTAAAAAGGAAAGCATTATCAGAAATTAATGTGATCACTACAGAGTGATTTAAAAAGTTTAATTTACCAGGAAGACACCATTTAAAACATTTCTGTACCTAATACTGTACCTTCAAAATGTGTAAAGCAAAACATTTTTAAAAACTGAGGCGAAATTGACAAATCTGCCACTAAAGAGATTTTATCACACCTCCCATGGTAACTGGTCGGTCTATCAGACAATCAATAATCATTACAACATTTAAATAATTAATAGGTCTGAGCTAATTGGCTTAAATAAAATAGTGTTGCCCAAATTTGAAGAATATATTTTCTTCTCATGCTTAGATCAAATATTATATGAAAATTGATTTCATCTTAGGACATAAAGCCTATCTCAGTAAATCTCAAAGAATTTAAATGAAATCAATGTGACCCTTGCATTCATCCTGTCCTCTCTCCCTCCATTCTCCAGGGTTTGGTATAAAGCCAACCTTTTTCATTATTAGTAATATATAAATTCAGGTAGATTAAAAAAAATAATAAAAGGAGAGGAAATGGTGGGTGAGATATTTATTGCTTTGTGACACTCTGAAACTGAAATTATGCCCTATTTTCCCAGACCTAAAGGCCTAATAAGAACAAGCTTGTAGAGTAGAGATAAGGGAGGTGTGAAATGTGTATATTCACTTTGACAGACATAAAAGAAAACTAATATTCTTGCCTGGGAAATTAGGTGACTATTTTTCACCTATCTTCCTAATACATCCCCTACCATTTAGTCTAATGATGAAATATATCTTGGTGTATATTACTTTGATAACAACAAAAGCAATCTTTAATGTGTTAAATAAGTAATAAAAGTAGACCTCTGTGCAAGTTAACCCATGCTAATGAGAGCATAAAACAAATAATGTCACCACAGTCATGTTTATAATAATCAGATTTGTTAATATTATCTTCATACCAATTTTCTTTGCAATTTCACTCTAAAGTACAGAGCAAAAGTCTAGGTTCTTCCTTTATGGTGCCTAAGATATTTTATGATGTAACCCAAGTTTCTAATCTCTATTGCTATTCCGTCCATAATTTTTGCCCTAGCAACTGAATACAGAATATTCTCTTAATAAATAGAACCTATGTAGAGTGAAGGAAACCAACAAAACAAAAATATAACCTACTGAATGGTAAAAGGCATTCCCAAACAATATATCCAGTAAGGGGTTAATATCCAAACTATATAAATAATTGACACAACTCAATTCCAAAAAAACCCAAAAATCTGATTAAAAAATAACCAGAGGATCTAAATGGACATATTTCTAAAGAAGAAATACAGATGGACAGACATTTAAAAATATGCTCTACATCACTAGTCACCAGGAAATGCAAATCAAAACCACAATGAGATCATCTTACACCTATAAGAAAGGCTAGAATCAAAAAGACAAGAAATAGCAAGTATTAGCACGCATGTAAAGAAAAAGGAATTCTCATGCACTGTTTCTGGAAATGAAACTTGGTGCAGCCACCTTGGAAAACACTCTAGAGGTCCCTCAAAAAATTAAACACAGAAATACCATATGATCCAGTAATCCCACTGGGTATTTATTTACTCAATGAAAATAAACACTAATTCAAAAAGATACACACCCTTATGTTTATTGGAGCATTATTTTAGGGCAGCCAAGATGTGGAAACAATCCAAGTATTCATCAACAGATGAATGGATAAAGATGTGGTATACACACACAGTCACACAGTCACACACACACACACACACGATACATACACACATATTTTTACACACATAATGTGATATTACTCAGCTGATAAAAAGAAAGAGATTTTGCCATTCATGATAACATAAATGGATCTAGAAGCTACTATGCTAAGTGAAGTAAGTCAGACAAAGACATATTATTTCTTTTATATGTAGGATCTAAGAAACAAAACACATAAAAAACAAACACAAAGAAGAAACAGACACATAATTACAGAGAACAAACTGAATTCCCAGAGGGGCAGAGAGTTGGAGGAATGGGCAAAATGGGTGAAGGAGAGTGGGGGACACAGGCTTACACTATGGAATAAGTCACAGGGGTAAAAAGCACAGCATAGGAAATATTGTCAATGGTATTATATTAGCATTATTATTATAGTTATATTATAATAGCATTCTTATATTCACATTATATATTATATTATATTATATTATATTAATAGCATTATATGGTGACAGATATAACTAGACCTGTGGTGAGCATAGCATAACATATAGACTTGTTGATCAAACTGTGTATCAATTGTACTTCAGGAAAGAAATAATCAGGATCGGGACGCCTGGGTGGCTCGGTTGGTTGGACGACTGTCTTCGGCTCAGGTCATGATCCCGGAGTCCCGGGATCGAGTCCCACATCAGGCTCCCGGCTCCATGGGGAGTCTGCTTCTCCCTCTGACCTTCTTCTCGCTCATGCTCTCTCTCACTGTCTCTCTCTCAAATAAATAAATAAAAAAAAAAAAAAAAAAAAAGAAATAATCAGGATCAGCACTACTGTGTATATATATATATATATATATATATATATATATATACTTAAATTTATTTTAAAGATTTTATTTATTTATTTGACAGACAGAGATCACAAGTAGGCAGAGAGGCAGACAGAGAGAGAGGAGGAAGCAGGCTCCCCGATGAGCAGAGAGCCTGATGCGGGGCTCGATCCCAGGACCCTGAGATTATGACCTGAGCCAAAGGCAGAGGCTTAACCCACTGAACCACCCAGGCATCCATATATATATATATATATTCATATGAATATAAAAAAATCTAAAAAGTATTCAGTGAGGTTCTGACTTAAACTTTTAAGTTCCTCCCAGGAACTTTTGAAAACCTTCAATAAGTAGGATGGAATCATTGGTTGTTGAATCCATTGCCATTTGGCCTGGATTTTCTCTGCCTGTCTGGGTTGTTGACATGCTGATTCAAGAGAAGTATGTGATATCAAGTTTGGAATCAAAAAGTCTAAACTTCTGAGGCGGCCTTTCTCTTGTGTATGTAGGAGAGTTAGCATGCCTCATGGTCAGTCTTTGAAGGCAGTCTAGGTTTGAAATCTCCTCATATTATCTATATGATTTGAATTATGTGGTACCACTCTGTAGAAAGTGAAAAAAAAAGTTTACCTTTTCTCATCTGTAAAGTTCGATAAGAATACTTATTGTATAGGGTGAAAAATAAGAGTTAAGATGTACATGTGTGTACACGTACAGATATCAATGTGCAAATACATAGCCAGATTCATATACACACACTTAGACTGGGCTTGGAACTTTATATAAATTTTAGTTATTATTATTATCAGTCATGATTTTAATATTTTTTATGCCTAGGCTGTGCTTTTCCCTGTGACTTATTTTATAAATGGAAGCTTGTACCCCTTAATCCTGTTTCACCCATCCCTCACAACCACCTCAATATTTTTATTGAAACCATTTGGTAACCTTGGGCTTTTTTTTTTTTTTTAAGAAGTATTTTTTTTTTTAAATTTTTATTTTATTTGACAGAGAGAGACGCAGCAAGAGAGGGCATACAGGCAAGGGGAATGGGAGAGGGAGAAGCAGGCTTCCCACTAAGGAGGGAGCCTGATAAGGGGCTTGATCCCCGGACCCTGAGTCCAGGGCAGACGCATAATGACTGAGCCACCCAGGCGCCCCCTATAGGCTTTTAAATTTTATTCTGCAGATAGATTCTGGTTCCCATGTCTCTCGTAGCCTAAACCATTCTACAATGAGATGGCTTGTTTCAAGGCTTATAAATTCAGTTTCAATTTTCAATTTATTCATTTGTTCATGGATTAGTCTTCCATTCCGTCCTACACTGTTCTCTACCTAATGCCAGGTCTCTGCTTTATTTATTATCTAAGGAAGACTATGCTTCACCACCCCTCCCACAGTTTCATAAGCTCAAATCAAGATTATTCAAAGAATTAGTCACTAAATAAAAGAGCAGTTTTTTGCAATTTAAGGTGAATCACATTTGAAATAAGCCAAAACGCATTTATAATTAGGTCAGTTTATATTATCAGGGAAGGTCCTGCTCCTGCTCTGCTCTGCTTTCAAACCAGGGATAACAGCAAATTCAAAATAAGAAAGAAACTACATATGGAAAGATGCACAGTGCTCTGAGAAGTTCATATAAAATATACACTAAATAAAATGAGAATTTGAAACCTAAATCGTTCATAAGACTAACATGGTAGTGAGCCATAAATGAACAACATAAGGTATAGTTTTGTACCTCATGGCACTCAGGGATCCAAGATCAAGTGGAGTTTTTTTTTTTCCCTTATATTTGTAGCTACCTATAAACTACCAGGATTTCTAGTAAATACTGATAAATATTCTTGGTCCTGGAACCTCTACTAAGGGTAATAGTTATTTTGGCAGGTAATAGGTTATGGTAATAGGTAATAGGCAATGTATTTTGTTTGTTTGTCTTCATGAACTCACAGCCTCCTTTGGGCCAGTTGGTTCCAGATGGGTTCCAAAAAGGTTTTACATATGTAAATATACATACCCATATAGGATATGTATAGACACACATACACAATACTTATTTCATAAAAGCACCAATGCATTTCATATCTATCTCTAGTTACCTAAAATGAAAAACTTCTGTGAATGCAGAAATTCTAATGCAAAAGTCAAATGGGGCATATACCAATTAATTTTTGGACTTATGAATTACCTTTTTACCATTTAAACCTCCTTTTGTTAATTAAAGACTCAGACTTCCTTTTAAAAAAATGATTTGAAATTTAAAACCTCTTTTGAAACAGTTGTTATTTTTTAAATGAGCTAAGCACTATTTTTATCATTCATTATTTTTAAATAAATTCTATCTTAATAAAACACAGTGATAATGAATTCACCAAACAATGAAACACACCACAAGGAAGTAACGTCACCTATTTATTTAACTCCTTTATCAAGAGAAGCCAAGAATGCTCAGAATAGAAAAGCAGCTTTCCTAAGAAAATGGTCCTAAAATTTAAGAGTAAGATTTCCTGATCTACAAATTTTAAGTATCTTTTCTAAACTATCCTGGAAATAGTCTTTTATATTGAACTCTTTTCTCATTGTAGTTACTACTTTTCTTCTATTTCCTTTTTATCAAGTCATTTAAATCTCCATGTACATCAAACAATGTAACATACCAGAAGGAAATATTACTTTTGGCCAGATGCCCGAGGTCATCATAATAATCTCAAATACAATCCGAGTACGCTATCATGTTAAAATTTACTTTTTCATGCAAAAAGTAATAGCAGAGATTTCAACCCCAGATTTTACCAAAAAGACAAAAATATACAATTTACAATTACTAAATGATATTTGGAATATTTCAGCTTAAAAATGTGATAAATTTTATAAAGCTTATGCTTCCTCTCTACTGAAGGCCTATTGAAAAACAATATATTCACAAATGTTGGAAAATATTTAAAGGTAAGTTTATGTGAAGAAGGAAATATTTATTTCTCAATCTTCCTGTAATTCTTGTGGCTCTAATGTTTTCTATATATACACACAGACTTAAAATATATTCAGTGTAATTTTATCTAAAAGTATTTTTTTTTCCTAATTTATTCTTAATGTGGTACTTGGTTTCCACATGACAAGAATGAAGGGAGGGTCACAAAACAGACATACTTAACCATAATCATTGCTATGTGAAAGATGTTTATTGGCACCATGGAGTTTTGTTTTCTTTTTTTAAGATTATTTACTTATTGGGGCACCTGGGTGGCTCAGTGGGTTAAGCCGCTGCCTTCGGCTCAGGTCATGATCTCAGGGTCCTGGGATTGAGTCCCGGATCAGGCTCTCTGCTCAGCAGGGAGCCTGCTTCCCTCTCTATCTCTCTGCCTGCCTCTCTGTCTACTGTGATCTCTCTCTGTCAAATAAATAAATAAAATCTTTAAAAAAAAAAGATTATTTATTTATTTGACACAGAGAGAGAAAGACAGTGGGAGCAGGAACACAAGCAGGGGGAATGAGAGAAGGAGAAATAGGCTTCTGGCTGAGCAGAGAGCTCAATGTGGGACTCAATCCCAGGACCTTGAGATAATGACCTAAGCAGAAGGCAGACGCCCAAGGACTGAGCCACCCAGACACCCCAGCACCATGGAGTCTTAACTCAGTACTGATGACTTTGAACAAGTCAATCAACCTCCATTGATCTACTATCTTTCATTTGTAAAATAAGGATAATAATTCCAAATAATGCCACAGGTTGTTTATAATTATCACATGAGCTTAAGTATTTGAAAGTTATCAAAATGCAACTCATTATCAAAGTTATATGAAAGTTATCAAAATGCAACTGATCTTGTATTTGTAAGATCCTCCTTATCTTCCCATCTTTCTTTAGGGGCTGAGTGTTGCCACAGGTGTCCTTAATTAAGCATGTCCTGTGGAGTCACCCTCAACTCTATATCTCTCATATTTCATATCCAACCCAGGACACTCTATGTTCAATTTTTTTTCCCAAAATTCTATAACTCCTCCCACAGCCACCCCTAAATTCTAGAGTCAAGTCACTATTATCTCCTACCCAGATTACAGAAAATGTTTGCCAGTTGGTCTGTTTCAACTCTAAGTCCTGATAGTGTATTTTTTAGACCATGTGAGAGAAATCCTATAAAATGCAAGTCAAATCATGTCCTCTACTTAAAACAATGCAGTGGATTTCATTTTCTGTCAGAATAAAAGCTAAATCATTACTATTGTGATCTGCAAAATCTTTCCCATGTGTTGCTCAGCTCCAGTGACTGACTCCACTCTAGCTGCCCCTCAAGCCAGGCATGATTTTGTTCCATGCCTTGTGCTTTCCTCTTTCTGGTTTGTTCTTACACCAGACATATGCACTACTTGCTCAATTGCTTCAGATATTTGTTCAAGTGTCCATTTTTCAATGAAAAATTAGCAACTTCACCTAATATCACAACTTTGACTTGTCATTATAATTAGTCACATTTACCTCCTTATTTGTTTATCTTTAGCATTTATCAATACCTATATAACATATACTCTTCTAATTTGTTTATTGAATGTAGGTAGAGTCCTCTCTTGGGGAGTACTTTTGTCTATTTTGTTCACAACTGTAACTCCAACTTATAGAATGCTTTAGTAAATATTTGTTAAATAAATGAATGTATGTCTCAAGTAAAAAAGTGTGTTTCTTCTTGCTAAGGCTTCTGCATTAAATTTTTATTGCTATTATAATCAAAAATGGCAAACTTGGTGGCTCAAAACAATACAAGCTTGTTATCCTATTGTTGTGCACATTAGAAGTCCAATACAGGTTTCATTGCTCCAGCATTGAGATGAGGAGATGGGGCAAATCCACCTTCTGTTTTCCAACTTCTAGAGGCTTCCCATGCTTCTTGGTTTGTAGCACCTTACCCCTGTCTTTGTAGCTAGCAGTGATACATCTCTCTGACCATTCTTCCGTGGTTGTATCTCTCTTTGATCTGACCCCTTCTTCCTACCCACCATCTCACTTTCAAGGACCCTCTTCATTAGATTGTGCACATCTGCACAATTTTTAAAGCCATCTGATTAGCTCATTTAATTCCATCTGGAACTGTAATTCTCCCTTACCATGTGATTTAACATATTCATAGGTTCTGGGAATTACAACATGGACATTTTGGGTGGCCCTTATTCTGCCTACCACAGTGCCCTTCTTTAAGTGCTCTTGCGTCTTTCTCTCCCTTCCATGTCCTTAACTGTCTCTATTCAACACTCACCTTACTCCTCTAACTGCTACACCAAGACCAATGATTTCAATTAACACATTCAAAAGACACTCTTCCTCCCTTATACTGTTTAATGCATTGTAACGTTGGAAGCATAGAGTTCAAGCAATTTTTTAAAACTTTTTTTTTAATCGAAACTGTCTCCTACTTTACGTTCTTTCTTTTCTTTTTCTTTTTTCTTTTTAATAATTACTTATTTTAGAGCATAAGAACGTGGGAGGTGGAGGGGCAGAAGGAGAGACAGAATCCCAGGCAGACTCCCCACTGAGCATGGAGCCTGATCTCACCACCATGAGCTCATGACCTGAACCTAAACCAAGAGTCCACACTTCACTGACTGAGCCATCCAGGGTCCCCTCCTGCCCCTCCTACCTTGATTTCTGTGGGAAGTCTTTATGGTTCTTTTACCTTGCTGGATATTTTTATCTTTTTTTTTGTTTTGTTTTTTTTCTCCTTCAGATTCCTGTTGGTATATTTTCCTTTTAATATTGGACCCTCTCTTTGGGATGCCTGGGTGGCTCAGTCAGTTAAGTCACTGCCTTTGGCTCAGGTCATGATCCCAGGATCCTGGAATCAAGCCCCACATCAGGTTCCTTACTCAGCAGGGAGTCTGCTTCTCCCTCTCCCTCTACCTGCTGCTCCTCCTGCTTGTGCTCTGTCCGTGTCAAATATATAAATAAAATCTTAAAAAAATATATATTGGACCTTCTCAAACATTCTAAACTTGAACTTCTTCCTTATCATTCTACAATCACTGGGGACTCATCTATATATTTATAATTCATATTTGAGCATCACTGGAGCACTATAATTTTCCACAAATTGAGCATTTCTTTATAGACACTCCATAGGGGACTTTTGATAAATATCAGAATTTGTTATCACCCCCCCCCCAAATTTCTCCTCTTTGTATGTACCACTTTCGTGTAATAGCATCAAGATGATTTAGTTGACTCACAGCAAAACATGAAAGTCATTTTGTCTTGAAACCTCTGTAACAGCTTCCTTCTTGACTTATCTCTAAAAATCATATTTATAACACTAAAACACAATCTGATGCTTTGCTCTTGTGTTTTTTATCTCTTCTGATTTGAGTATTCATCATTTGTCTCATAATTTGGGTTTAGTTTTCCTTGCCTTCAGTCTCCCTCACATTATATTTCAATGGTTATATATGATCATTATAGTATTTCTAAATCACAGTTCTAATTATATCATTGAACTGTTTAAAACATATAGGGAAAGTGTCTAATTATTTTGGCATGGTACACAAATGTCCCACAGTTCAGCTCTGTTTTCCATTCTGGCCTCCACTTTAACCACTCTCTCTTGATATTTCTTTGCTCTACTCTTGTGAGTTACTTGGAGTTCACAAGTATGCACCATGTGTTTTAGTTTACTTCATCTTGTTTTTTTAAGATTTTATTTATTTAACAGAGAGAGAGATCACAAGTAGGCAGAGTGGCAGGCAGAGGGGGAGGGCAAAGCAGGCTCCCTGCTGAGCAGAGAGCCCAGTGCGATGTGGGGCTAAATCCCATGACCCTGAGACCATGATCTGAGTCAAGAGCAGAGGTTTAACCCCTGAGCCACCCAGGTGCCTCAATTTTTCTCTTTTAAAATCCAGTTCAAACACCACATCCTATGTAAAAACTTTTCTGAACATTTTGTGAGAATTTATTTAACTTCTTGTTTGAGTTCCTCAACTGCTTTGTACATTCTTTTTCTGTTCAATTGCTTGTTTACTTTCCCACTTCTAGAGAATCACTTTTAGAGGAAATGAACTTAATTTTTACTCAAAAATTTAGTGAAGTAATTAATGCAGAACGCTGGCTTACTGAATATTTGTTAGGCTCCTGAGTTTTATTTCTTTCTTTTACCATGGTAGTGGAAGGGGGGAAAAAAAAAAAGACCTGATAAATGATCTTACAGAATAAAGACCAGGATGTGTTTCAAGCAAATCAAGTGTCTTTCTTCAACTCCCATACATCACGACTCCAGTATCAGTCACCACATTCAAAACTACAAACCTTATCAAACCTTTCTTTTTTTTTCCTGTTATATTTTAAGATATAAAGTTTTATTATTGTTCTCCTGGGTGGCTCAGCCCACTAAGCATCCGACTCTTGATTTCAGCTCAGGTCATGAGCTCAGGGTTGTGAGATTGAGCTCTGTGTTAAGCCCCACACTGGGTGTGAAGCCTGCTTGAGATTCTCTTTTTCCTTCTCCTTCAGTCCCTGCCATCCCCCAAGAAAATAAAAATAAAATAACATTTCTCACCTGGAGGTAAAATTTTCCTCTTTGGCCTATTTGGCAGTGTTTGGAAATATTTTTGATTGTCCCAACTAGAAGGATGCTACCAGTATCTAGAAGGTAGAGACCAGGGATGCAGCTAAACGTTGTACAGTAAATAAAAAAAACTCTTCACGACAAATCATTATCCAGCCCAAAATGTTAGTCCATAGTGCTATTGTTGAGAAACCCTGCTCTAGAGTGAAGAATATATCTCCCTAAAGGAGATATCCATGTCTGTATCTATATGTCTAAATAGAATATTTTAATCAATTTCTTTGGGTGCTTAAATGCATTTTATTTTTAACTAAATGCTATTTTTATATAGTTTATGAAGAGAAGTTCCATTTTTCTTTCTTAAAGGAAACTAAAACATAATTTTCTCTAGAATATGACATCTTTAATTTCCTAGATGTATATGACCTATAATATATTCTGCTGATTTTCACCTAATTTTAGTGCATTATTTTATAAAGAAAAAAAATTATTTTTAAAAGTTAATTTGAAAATTAGCATCCAAATGACTTCATTTGTTTCAGTGTTTCATAAAAAAATTCTTTAAGCTGTCTTTCAGAGATATTTTTATAACATCACATGAATAAAAATTAATTAGTACTTTGTTCCTATAGTAGACTTTCTTTTGTAAGCTATAAGTAGACATAATCTCTTCTACTAAACATATAAAGCAAATGAAACATAGTCTATTCCCAGTTTAGAAACAAAAGAATGACAAAATAGAACACTCTGCTTCATTATCTACATCTGCATATACCTCTCTCTTTTTTAAGCTTTCTACAAATATTACTGAAGGTGACACATGCAATGTGAAATAGTGTGGTGAAATTACTAAGAAGTTAAGAAAAGCAAAAGTGAGAGAAAGATTAGGTTTTGCCTTATCCTTCTGTGATTTATGAGGCCTCTTTATAAAGGAACTTGCAGATTTCCTGCAGTCTACAGAGCAGGAGACATTCAAGCTTTATATATCTAAAGACATATTGGTCATTTATACTACAATGTAACATCCAGTATTAATTTGCTTTTAACAAGATCACTTACTATGCATGAGATTTAGTGGGTGGATCTCTACTTTTGTGAAATGAACAGTCACATGTGGGAAACAGACACGCAAGCTTGTGATGAGTATACATTATGGCAAATCTACAGAACCACACTGGGAGGTTTGGAAGATTCTATAGATATCCTGTTCAATAGCCCAGACTCCTTATTCCTTGTTTTTTTTTTTTTTTTTTTTAGAGGATCTGGCTTCTGTTTAGGAATATATGGGCCATGTGCTCAGGGAAAGAGGTCCCCTCCCCAGCTCCTGGGAGGAATGTTGATTAAGCAAATCCCATAATAACCATCATTGTCCCTTTTGTAAGTAACTGGCTCATGATTGGTTATATATCTGGGACTACCAAGGTAAAGATAAACTTTGATTTCAGGAACCTAGAAAAAAAAAAACAACACTTTTTTTCTTGACTAAAAAACACAGAGGGAAGAAGGACCCTCTTTTTCCCCTCTGCCAAGTGGGATATGTGAGAGCGTAATAAGGAACCACAGCAGCGTTTACAATCCTTAGGGCATCACCCTGAATTTAAAAGTCAAAACGCTGAGGGCGGTAGATCCGAGAGATGAAAGATTCTTGTTCTAGATGAGCTGGCTCTGCCTCCCACAAGATTTCTTTTATCAACTTCTCTTTTAAAACTAATTATAATAATATTTTCTTTTTCTTACAGCACAAAACATCCTAGTTGGTAGAGAAAGAAACCTAAGCAAAGCCCACAGAGATCAGGTAAGGCTTCTCAAAGTAAATACCATCTGCTTGTACCATCAAACCACTTGCCAATTCTACTGAAGTTTCTTATTCTCTGATTACTGTCTATAGCAGATTCATTTAACAAACCTGAATAAGGTGCGTATATTAGGGGCATAGTGCAATATCATAACCCATGGAATTTTCTTCAAAGTCAGAGACCCTGTGATGTTGAAATCATTGGTACCTAAAAGAAGCAAGAGAAATATTAAGTAACCACCCCATATGTGCAATTGCTCACGTAAAAGTTATTAAAAAATAAGAATAAACATTCAAGGACATTGAATATTTCAAGATAGACAACAAAAGTTGCTAACTCACAAAGGTTGTAAACATAATTACTAAGAGACCTTGTGCTACTGCCCAAAATACATCTGAATAGATTGCATAGCTTAATTTCCTGAAGCTCTCCTAATCATGAGGTGAGGAGCATAGGAGGATGCAAGAGATAGTGTGCAAAGAAAGAGGGATTTAGACACAATCCTACCAAGTATGCTTACAAAAATTACTCCCACTATTCAGCCCTCCCTTCTCTTACCTTAGCAAGGGGCTGTTTCATATTTCTTTTATGTTGGAATACGTGAAAACAGAAAAAACAACCACAACAACAACAAAAAAAAACCTCTTCCCCCTTCCTTGTACATGTTCTTACAGTCTGACAGTACGCATTCAGCTACTTTTACCAACCGAGATATTGCTGCTCCTTGACCAACTAGTCCTTGTACAATAACCGTGCAGCTTAACTCCACTGCCCAGCAAACCAGAATGGGCTATCAGTGGATGTTGTCCATTAAAGTTGTAACCAGTGTGTGAAATAGATACATTGATAAAATAAATATATATTTTGCCATCCAAATTAAGACGCTTCTGTGAGCAAAATAAAAGTTGTTAAGAATTTAATTGGAATAACTGGCATTGCTTGGGACCATCCAAGTTTTTTTTGTTTTTTTTATTTTTTATTTTTTATTTTTTATTTTTTATAAACATATATTTTATCCCCAGGGGTACAGGTCTGTGAATCACCAGGTTTACACACTTCACAGCACTCACCAAATCACATACCCTCCCCAATGTCCATAATCCCACCCCCTTCTCCCAAACCCCCTCCCCCCAGCAACCCTCAGTTTGTTTTGTGACTCTTAATCTCACAAGTTTTTTTATTCTATCCAGGGAAGAAGCTTTTATCCAAGACCTTAAAATAGTGCTGCCTTTCGATGTCACTCTTTTTCAGTAAATCACCTCTATTCTCAAAATTCCATTCAGAAGTATTCAACAAAATGTATTTTAAGTGCTAAATTGTTTAGAAAATCAACTAATTTGTATGTAATAAATTTTTTTGGTAGTTGGCATTTGAAAAGGTCAAGGTTGATTGGAATTCCTAGGAAAGATTTACAGAAGAAATGGAATTGGAAATTGACCTTGTGAGATGTGTTGGGCTAGACGGGTGGAGGAAGGATTGATGATGGTGTGGAAACAATGTGAAGTGAGGAAAAAGGAATTTTATATTATATTTATCAATTAAAGCTGACTAATAATATGCAATGTCTTCATAAAAGTTGTAACCATTTACTGATTTACAGTGTGAACAAGACTTTATGCTTGCCATTTGATATTTATTCCAATGTATTAAATTTTATCTATTTTTGATAGATGGAGAAGTTATAATTATTCTCATAATCATACTTAAAGAAATGGGGAGGAGGATAAGGTATTTAAAGTGCCCAAAATTTAGCCATATAGGCAAAAAAAAAAAAAAGGTTTATTTTATGACTTTAAAACCAGTGTTCCTTCTACTCTGTAGCATCTGTTCTCTAATAATCAGAAGATAGTACAATAATTGTCTCCATGTGGCTGAGGGAAAAAAGAAGTGAAAATAATTCCACAGTTGTTATAAGACTGAAAAAGAAAATGTGGAGACCAAGAAAAAAAACCATGAAGGAGTCAGGAATAGAGCTGGCTGTGAGCCAGAGTGCAGGTTTTGAAAGCAGAAGGGACAGCAAGTAGACCCTGACAGTCCATAACTGGGACCTTAAGCTTCTAATAACAAAAAGAAATAAAGATATATATAGATAGATAGATATATATCTATATATAGGGGAAATGTTGGATATAGAGGATAAGACCATATTCCATTGTCTGTGTAAATGCAGAGCAATGAATATGCAGCTGTATAACATGGAAAATATCGTGGCCTAATGGACCAGAGTCTAGACTGGGCTCTATTCCCAGTTAGTACTGAATCTGGCAGACCTTGAACAGATTGCAGAAGACTAGGAATTGAAAAGGATTTATTGGTTCCTTGACTACTTCTTTCCTCTGTAGCCCTCTGTCTTTAACTGGATCTTGGAAAAACTGAAAGTTTGTTCCCAATATTATTAATCTCCCTTGAAAAAGTTTTGTGACACAGAGTAGGGATGGAAAAAGGGTCAAAAACACATTGTAGAGAACGAATGAGAGCATGCATACTAAGGATAAAAGACATATCAGCAAGTGGCTGTTACCAGTTTATAATTGTGAACACCAAACCTTCTGCTGAATTTGTTAAAAGGTAATGATAGGTTGCACTTGATTTTGTGCCCTCATCCTACTGGTTCCCTCATGATTGGACAGCATAAATCTCTTATTTTCAAATGCACAAGGAAATGATGATATTCCTTGCATGAGCAATTTTGTGCTTCATTGCTCTTAATTGCGTGCTTAAGCTTCACTCTTTAAAAGGCTGCAAAGTCTTAGAAAAAAAAAAAAGGAGGTCAATATGTGAGATTTTGCAGAAATACAAAAATTCTGCAGAAGAGGAAAAAAGATCTGCTGCTTGAAGGAGTAACTCATTTAAAAACACAGTTTATGCATTGAAATTAAGTACAAGCCTAGCCTATATGGGATTCAAAAGAATTTCATTATACAAAAGAGTGGTTGAAATAAGTAACAAACTGCCAAAATCAACAATAAAAGCAGAGTGGTATAAATAAGCTCAAGAGGGAACTGAATCAATTTTTAAAAAAGAAACCAGATTGCCTTGATTCCTGTGGTGGAAAAAAATACCTAAATCGAGTTCTTCAGATGATCCCTGAATTTGACCTATTCTTTACAATAACTAATATAACTTAAAATCATTCATAAATTGAGTTTGATTTATTATATCTGCTGAATTAAGCTATACTCTTCCTCTTACTTAGACTAACTTCTCTGAGGGCAACTCTGGTCAATTTTTCATTGTTTTATTCCTATGCCTATGGTCATGCTTAGCAAGGGACAGATCCTACGTTAGAAGTTATTAAATGAATTACTGAAGAAATAATGGAAAAATGAGCTTACAACAGAAAGGACTGTATATTATTGTTTTAACAATATCAAATCCAGAGCACTGTGCCCAAAACAAATCTTATTCTTAGAACCATGATCTCTTTTATTTTTGGTATGTTAGTTCTTGTTTATTGCTGCTCTCCATGTTTCTACAAGTCACTCATCTATAAGTTCCTTTTCTTTTCTAAAAGAATTGGAAGTAGTAATTTTTTTTTCATCATGTTTGCTGCCTTATTTTTTTGTGTGTGTGAGTGTATGGAATAGGCAGGCATTAGGTATCATGCTTTAACTGTAAGTATTTCTTAGACTTTGTGATGCTGTCATTGTCTGACAAACCTAATGATCTTTCATAAGCTCCTCATTTGCTATCTACTTGAGTGCTAGCGGGGAAGAGCCCAGTAAATTCTAGGGGACTATTTTTAACACCAGACCATAATGAAGATCTATAAATGTACCCGTTCCCTGGATTCCTCTCATACAATACATTTTTAAAGTGATTTCAAAATGATGTTGGTTTCATTTCACACTAATTAATTTCCAATTCCTTTTTTTCATCTACTTTATATTCTTCCTGTTTTTATGAATCTAAATAGTAGGAAACTGCCTATATTTACTTGTAATATTTCCCAGTATAAATTTTATTATTCAATTTATCAACAGTAAGTGCCATTTTACATTGGAGAGAATTGTAGTCTGTGTTTCAGGGCATTTGGGGTTGTTAATGTATAAACTTTAGCAGCATTATAAGTTTAGATTTAAGTTCATCTCTTCAGAAAATAAGGCACTTTCTTCCCCTTTCCTCTCTATCTGCCTAAGACTTGAACAGCATTGTGTGTGTGTGTGTGTTAGATTATCTACATTTGATTAAACCACTGAAAAATCAATTCTTTGAATATAATCTTTAATGGCACCAAATCCACTGGAAAATAAAATAACAAAAGTAAATAAAAACTTAATCACCCCTCTTTTTATGAACATATTTCCCAGAAATAACCAGAGTAATTCTGGAAGCTCAAAGAAAAGTAGAATATCTCATTTACTTGTCCCTACAAAGTTCATGTCAAGGTTTGAATCAATAGTTGCAAGTCTTTTTTATTACAAACAAAACAAAACAAAAATTGTTCATTAACTACTTTGACTTAGTACTAAAACTTTTAGCAGAAAATTTAGGATGAAGGTCTTCAGAGAAGCTAAATGTTAAGATTGTTCAACCCATATGTTACTGATATGCTCCTGGTGAATTTCATAGATGTTATAATTAAAGCACAGACACACTGAAAGAATTAAATTAATTCTTTAGTGACTAAAATACAACAAAAAAAATCAACACATTTTTGATGAGGTAAAATAATATATATAAGCCAATGATCCTTTGATGAACACCAAAAATACACATAAGTCCAATACATTAAATGGTGTCATGCATTGATTTAATGAAGTGCTCCTTTTACTCAGAATCTTAGTTTCACTCATTGTAGGTCAATGGTTATTCGAGGCTTAAATATGCTAAAGAATCAAACCTTCAAAGCAACTATCCAGTGCTTGGAACATCATATAGTATCTCAAGTTCTGGACTAAAACTACTGCTTTGGTAGTAATTACTACTAATTTATTTCTCTTCATTATAGTTCTTGTATATCTTGTAGAAAAGCTAAGTAGCTTTTCTATGTTCTAACAGGTTCTAATAGGTTACAAATTTTTAGGGCCAAGGGAGATTTCAGAAAGGATTAAAGTTTTATTTTGTATTTTTTTTTTTTTTTTTTTTGCCCTTAACCACATGATCCATTTTCCAAAGCTCTGCCTGATCGTCGGGCAACAATTAATGGTATCACCTAGATTCCTCTGCAGGCCGGCTTCTACTTGGGTTTCTTTCTTTCTTTTATTATTATTTTTTTAATTTAATTTATCTATTTGACAGAGAGAGATCACAAGTAGGCAGAGAGGCAGGCAGAGAGAGCAGGAAGCAGGCTCCCCACTGAGCAGAGCCTTATGTAGGGCTTGATCCTAGGACTGTGGGATCATGACCTGAGCCAAAGGCAGAGTCATGAAGTCACCCAGGTGCCCACTACCTGGGTTTCTTTAATGAGAGAGAGGTCAATTTTTTTTTTTTTTCTCCTCCAATCCAGGGTTGTTTTAGCTGTGGTTCTAATAGTGGCTGTGGCCTCCCATGACTGTACTTTATTGGTAGAAGACCCTTCTCATTATTGACAGTTTTAAGAAGACTCAGCCCCCCTTGTCACTTTCCTAAAGTCTACTCACACATTTATAATCTTTTCACTGAAATCCTTGCAATGGAACCATGTGAGTTGGCAAGATTGTAGAAGATGGAGTAGTTGATTACCAATGTACCAGCAGAAACACAAACTCAAATGGAATTCTAGGTATAGACTGATCATATGTTAGATGAACACATGGATGATATCCTTGCTGGGGAAAGTGAAACAGTGATGATCTGTTACTCACTGACACCAGACCCAACCAAATTATTATCACTGGTGTTTAATTGGCTACATAATTTGCAGCCCTCATTGCTAAATAAAAATGCCTGCCCCCTTGTTTAAAATTCATTAACAATTTCAAGACAATAATAACAGAGCATTAAAACAAGAGTTCTAGTAGATATAGGGCCCTGTGGAATTACAAAGGCTCCAAACCTTTGAAATTAACTCCAGGTGAGTCAGTGTTGACATACAAATGGAGAGCAAATGTTTGTGTGATCAAGTGTTGATTCAATCAAGTATTATCCATATGAAAATTATATCTATTACAAAACTGTAGGGTAGAAGACTAGTCTCTGTGCCGGAGAACTTAGAATAACAGTAATAATAAATATATTTAATATATATTTTTATTATTATTGTTATTATTATTATTATTATTACTAAAGGGCCTTTATTACAAGAAAGGAGGGAAAGCAGAAAGCTTCCACAACAATCTTAAAACAATTTCATGTCTCACAGCTGCAGCTGAAGACTTGGTTCTAAACTGAACTTGTTAGGGTAAGAGTTATGAGGCCAGTTAAACAAGCAGCTTCCATGTCTTTTCGGCTTAAATAGGACACAGGCTGGGAATAGTGTGATTTGAAGACTCTGTTTGGGGACATTTTGGTAGATACAAACAAAACTAGTTTTTTTCCCTAAAATATTTTTGAAATCTTTTTCCAGCAGTAAAAGTTCTTCTTACACTCTCTGAGGAAACTAGCATTCTCTTTTATAAAAATAATCTGTTCTAAAAATCCAATAATGATTTGACATGGGCAGTTGCTTGGAAGGGGATCCTTACTGTCCCAAAGATACTCTCCTACTATCCATCTGTACCCAAACTCTGGACAAAGAAATGCAGTGTGTACGAAAGGAGATAAGCTATGCACCAAATAAGGCAGCCAAATTTTATCACCTCTAAAGGCATTAAATCTAACAGGACCAATTTATCAAAACGATGGTTTCAATTCAGTATTAATTTTTTAATAAGCACCTGAGAGTGCACCTAAGAGTTTGATTCCTTAGCATTTGGAAGCCTGGGGTAAACAATGACATAGAATCAACAAAGCTAAGGTGCTAGACTTCTTGGCATGCTATACAGAAAAGAGGCTGAAGGCTTAGGGAGATGGACATGTTGGAACTAATCTGAGTGTCCCAAAAGATTAAGAAATATGTTTTTGTGGGGAAAGACAGTATTCCTAAAAATATCTGTGTGAGTGTCCTCTGTACGTTGAAGGTAACAATGGGCAATGATACCATGGAATTGGGCTTTCTGATTTTAATAGGAATGATGCCATCTCTGAATGGTAGAGGCCATCTCTGAGGGTTTAATGAACAGAAATCAGGTCGTTGTAATTACCCAATAAGCCTCACTGACTGAGTTTTAACCAGATTATTTCAACCAACTAAGCTCTACGAAGGAACATGATTGGTCCCAAGGTCCCTGGGAATGAAAGAGATAAACAATTTATTAACGTGCTATTTTATACTTAAAAGTAGGAAACTTATATCTGGTGGGCAGAATTCCAAATTCAAGCTTCACAGGAAAGATTCAAAGCTCCTCATACAATATTAAGACATAAACCACTTAAAAGATACGGAGTATATATATATTGAGGAAGGGAGATGAGTCCCTTTTAGGAAATAGGATTGGCGCGCGCACACACACACACACACACACACACATTTCCTCCAAGCCTTATCCAGAAGAACGTGTGGCCATTTATAAAGTGGTTAACCACTGGAAAACTGAAAAGACAGAGATCTCCTAAGATTATTAGATACTAGATATGAATAGATGAATAGAGGCTGTGACCCACTATTTAGAGTGGCAATGACAGAGGTCATATGGTAAATGGTCCAGAGGCCCACCCTGTGGTTAAAGAAGTTAAAAAGTAGTTAAAAGACACCCACTGAGCAACTAGCAAGATCTTTACAATTGTTCCCTGATCCTTGTTAAGATAGAAAAAAATAAATAGAAGCCATCAGAACATTCCTCCCTCCCTTTATGCCTTATCACAATCAAAACAGTAAGTGAAAATCGATACCACATTTAATAGGAAAATGCAGGTTATATTTCCACTTCACATTTAAAAAATATGAAAGGTCAAGTTTGTTGGTAATCTTTTTCCTTTAGCTGGTGCATGTTTGATTGAAAGAATCAATCTGATTGATTGATCAATTTGATTGATTGATTGATCAATCAAATTCTCCAATGTACATTGGAGAATACCCATGTATTATCATAGACTTGGTGGATAGTACTACCCATCACTGAAGGTCAAGATGCTATACATTTATGGAAAAATTAGTACATTCCCTGGTAGCTGGCATAAAGCAACTTATCTGGGAAGTGTTCTTTATTTGTTTGTTTTTATTTTTCAGGACATTTTGTAAGAAACATTGGAAACAGTTCTCCTTCAGCGAGCAGGGATGGTTTTACACTTTATTCGAAGCTATGTCAAATCTCCTGCTTTTTGTCATAGTGTAATCTGTAGAGACCTTAGTTACCATAATGCCCTTGTAGGCAGGAGAAGCAAGTATCCTAGATATCTTAATATGACACATGGGAAACTAATCCATAAAATTTTAGATGAAAACATTATTGTTAAATTCTCTAGGAGTCCAGTGGTCTCTCAGGTCATCCCTTCCAAAGTAAAAGACATTTTTTTTTTTTTTTCCATTTTGCTCTAGCCATCACACATAAAAAGACTTGAAGGGTATCTTTGGATTTTGTACGTAACATACAACATATTTAGATGAGCTCTCTCACTTATCAGGTAAACCATGAGGACCACTAGGTTTATTCAAAACCTAGTTTTGAATAAAGATGAGGAAGGAAAGGCTCTGCAGCAGGTCTAGTCTGGGATTCAAGCTGTTATGCCCTTGCATTTAGAGCAGACAAAATGTTACTTGAAGAATCTATGGCAGATCAGGATGTTCTCTGAAGCCCCACCGGGAAAATCAGAGTACATATTTGTAGACTGTTGGAGCAAAGCCATGTCCTTTTCTGCCAATAACTATCTTTATCTAGAAGTAAATCAGAACCTATAACTCCTGTGGTAGAAATTCAATGCTTAATGTAGGACACCAAGTACATTGATATTTGCACTGCCCATCACACAGTAGGTGGTACAATGATACATCAAATCATTACATTGTGCTTATGCATTTTATTAGTCAAATGAAAACATGTATATGACACCAGGCTCAAACAGTTAGAAAAGACATGATGAAGGTTCATAATTAGACACCTCAGACTACTACAGAAATTAGTTCTGATAGTTTGCAATCTCCTTTTAAATCAACACTTAATAGCTTTCTTTTAACAGAAAAAGGACAAAGCATGACATCACAGATGCTCCCACATGGTGTACTGAATGACACTAATGAAGCCAGATTTTCTCAGAAGATAAAACTTAAACACAGGACATCTTGTTTTTCACTTTGAAAGAAAAGATGGCTCGAGGAGTGAATTTGTACTACCTTATGAGTAAGGGTTGACAGATTTCTGTCGCCACTTGGTAACTTATTTAGAATAAACAGATTAGCAACAATGGGATCAGGAAAAAAAAGTGTATAGATGGACTTCTTGGAATCCGCAACAGAAGAGGTTTCCCACTCTAAATAATCAGTCAAATGAGATGAACAATCCTCTGTAGGCCAATCTCTTACTACAGATGCTGGTCCTTGCTCAAAGACCCCACATACAAAGAAGCCATAACAATAGGGTTAGAGGACAAGATTTCATCATGACGTATTTCAGCGTAACCAAAACTGGTCCAACTATTGACCCTTGCTGAGTATCAAACCTGCAAATAGCAGAAAACGATACTGAGTTCCTGATTTTGCAACACTCCCAGATAGAACTACTAATCACTTGGCTGGAAGCGATTCCATTGTACTCCTTTTATTCACTGAAGAGGCAGCTATTCATCCTCTCGAACAAAACTAATCTAAATCGTTTTGTTTTTTTTTTTTTCCTTTGCAGGAAGACTTGAAGGATTCCAGTAGTATCTTTTGTAGACTAATCAACTGTTTCATTCACTACCATGTTAACTCCATAGCAAAAGTATCTCTGATAAGGGAACTTGATTCACCATATTACTGAGGAAGTGGATCCATACCCATGCAGTCGGTCTTACTATGTACTTCATACACAGTAGCAGGCAACCTGATAGAAGAATCAAGTGTCCTATTGGAAGCTAAGTTATGACACTAGCTGGGAAACATTTTGGGAGGTTGGAGTGTTAACCAGGAGAATAAGGTAAAGTATCTTAAGCTAGTAATCAATACGTGGCACTTTTTCCTTAGAATTGAGGGGGATGTGTACTAAGAAATGAAGGTAGAAATAACTGCAATTGTACATAATAACCTCTTTATGTTTATGCTTTTGTTTCTGTTTTGCCTTCCTCCATCATAACTTAGTGTGCTTAGAAAGTTCTATTTTCCAAAGGAGAAAATTCCACTAGTAATACGTCTATAATTTTATTAAACCGGTTGTTGGAATTGTCCACTGGGTACGCATGGATCAAAAATGTAAATACAAGAGTTACTTTTCTGGCTAGAGTGTGATATTTATCTTAGTCAGCTTGGGCTGCTATAACAAAATACCAGAGTCTGGGTGGCTTAAGTAACGAACATTTATTTATCACAGTTTTGGAGGCTGGGAATTC
The DNA here is from genome assembly GCF_022355385.1 of Mustela nigripes. Taxonomy (NCBI): domain Eukaryota; kingdom Metazoa; phylum Chordata; class Mammalia; order Carnivora; family Mustelidae; genus Mustela; species Mustela nigripes. Next base: position 229,884,807 of record NC_081557.1, on the reverse strand, counting down.
TGAGATGAGAGTAAGACTGGGTTTTTGTTGAGGGTTCTCTTGCTTTTTACAGTCACCTTCGTGCTGTGTGCTCACATGGCAGAGACAGAGCTCTAGTTTCTCCATCCATTTAAATGGGTCCCCCAGGGCACCTGGGTGGCTCAGTCCATTAAGCATCTGCCTTCATTTCTGTTCATGATTCTAGGGTCCTGCATCAGGCTCCCTGCTCAGCAGTGAATCTGTTTCTCCCTCTCCCTCTGCCCCTCTGCGTGCTTGTGCTTGTGCTCCCTCTTTCTCAAACAACAACAACAACAATAATTCCAAATATTCTGTCAGTCCATATAGTCTTGAATATCAAGGGGGAATTAGATTGCTACTATATAGGTGGTGGCAAAGGAAAGTGAGTCAATAAAGAGGGTCCAGAAACAAGTGGACCTATGGAAGCAAAGATTTGTTACCCCTTGAAATTAAAAAACAAAACAAAACAAAAACAAAAAACAGTTGAGCCAAAAATGCTTCCAGAATAGAAGGTGGATATGAAATGATGGAAATGACTTGTTATATCAAGTCTGGAATTTTTACTCACAAGTTTAAGGCATACAAGTTTGGATTATTTTAAAAAGTATTTTCACCAAAACAAAATACTGCATAATACTGAATAAATACAGAAACATATATGAGAATCCAGTTGTCTTTAATTAACTAAGACATTAAGTCTATTTGCAAAAATGTAAAATGATATAATCTTTTACAAACCTTTTTTAAAAACTTTTTGACAATAAGTTTTTAAAATAAAAATGTGGGGATGCACCTGGGTAGCTCAGTCAGTTAAGCATCAGACTTCTGATTTTGGCTTGGGTCATGATCTCAGGGTCATGAGATGGAACCCTGCCCAGCATGGAGACTGCTTAAAGATTCTCTCTCTCCCTCTCCCCCTGCACTTCCTGTCTGCTCATGCTCTCTTTCTCTGATAAGTACATAAATAATTTTTTAAATACAATACAATACAATAAAAAATTGGGATCACCTAGGTTTCTCAGTTGGTTGAGAATGTGACTCTTAATTTCAGCTCAGATCATGATCTTAGGGTCCTTATTGATCACCCCTCCTTCACTGATCAGGCTCTGCTCAGCAGGAAGTCGGCCTAAGACTCTCTTTCCCTCCCCCTCTCTTGTGCACACTCTCTCTCTAAATAAAAATCTTAAAAATAGATGAATAAAAATGTGTAACAAATAACACACTTATTTTTATTTCAAATTAATCAATAAATAATTGATAATTAATTTTAATTCTAATGCAGTAAATAGTGACAGATCTAATCCAAATAAGCAAAAACTTTTCATGTTTTTCAACTTTTTAAAGTATGTGGAATAGTTATTTTTTTATATACATAAAGCTTTATTTATTTATTTATTTATTTATTTTTTTATATGTGAAGGAGGTCTCTGGAGTTAGGGGGTGGGGGAAATTTGAGAACTGCTAACTAAAAAAAAGTTTGAAAAAAATTTTCATTTCCTAACAAAATCCTCATTATAGAAGTGCCTCCTATCCCCAGAATTTTTAAAATTAAAAAAAAAAAAACTTTCAATTTTATTTTTTTTTCTTTCAATATAATTTTTTATTTTTTATAAACATATATTTTTATCCCCAGGGGTACAGGTCTGTGAATCACCAGGTTTACACACTTCACAGCACTCACCAAAACACATACCCTCCCCAATGTCCATAATACCACCCCCTTCTCCCAAACCCCCTCCCCCCAACAACCCTCAGTTTGTTTTGTGAGATTAAGAGTCACTTATGGTTTGTCTCCCTCCCAATCCCATCTTCTTTCATTTATTCTTCTCGTACCCACTTAAGCCCCCATGTTGCATCACCACTTCCTCATATCAGGGAGATCATATGACAGTTGTCTTTCTCCACTTGACTTATTTCGCTAAGCATGATACGCGAAAACTTTCAATTTTAAAGGGTAATCACAAAAACACAAAAATAAAATGTAACCCAAGGAGTGTTACAATAGATGTGAAACTGAATACTAACCTAGTCCAGAAAAAGCCTTTAGAAGTAAGAGTTGAGGACCAGCTTGGAAAGTAAATGATAGTGTCTTTGTCCCCACAGCTAGGATCATAAAGATAATACTAATATTAGCAGCTATTAACTTTATTTCCATTTTTTAATAAGGAAGGTGATAGAAGAAACATTGTTTTCGTAGTCACCAAGAGATCAACAGTAAATATACCAGAGGTTTTGGAAGAGAAAGCAGTAAAGAATATGAAAGAAATTTTGTTATTTTGTTCTTCCGTGTTATTAGAACAATTTATATTCATCACCATTAAAATGAGTTATTACATGTATTATATAGAAAAGAAGATTGTAGTTAAAAGAAGCTAAGTAGCAACCTTAAGCCCCAACACCAAGTAAATACTGGAGCCAATATTAAAAAACAATTAGATCCATGTCCAAGGTCTCTCCTTTTATCTTTACATTACATAATAACTTTGTCCTAACACATTAAAATTGCTTTATACTTCCCTGGCATATATAATGCATATTGTGATATTAAAAATTTAATCTCTTTATTAAAATTCTATTCTACATGTATTGAAAAGAATGTGGATTGTGCACTAGTGTGTTAGATTTATTTTAATATGCATTGTGAACCTATGCAAATGGGAAAATCAATAAATTCTAGTGACATACCACATACACACTCTATAAGGCTATATCAGGCAATATTTATCTATACCAACAACCATGTGAGGGGGAAATCAAAACTATTATGTGACTGAATGCTTAGGGAACCTAAAATGGATTATAAACTTTTATTTATTTTTTTAAAAATTTTAGATTTTATTCATTTGTTTGACAGAGAGAGAGAGAGAGAGAGAGAGAACACAACCAGGGGGAGTATCAGGCAGAGGGAAAGGGTTTTCCCCTGAGCAGGGAGCCCGATGTGGGGCTCGACCCCAGAAATCTGGGATTATGACCTGAGCTGAAGGCAGAAGCTTAACTGACTGAGCCACCCAGATGCCCTGATTATAAATATTTTTTAAACAATTTTTTAAAATACTTTATTTATTTATTTGACAGACAGAGATCATAAGCAGGCACAGAGGCAGGCAGAGAGAGAAAGGGGGAAGCAGGCTCCCTGCTGAGCAGAGACACCGACGTGGGGCTTGATCCCAGGACCCTGAGATCATGACCTGAGCTGAAGGCAGAGGCTTAACCCACTGAGCCACCCAGGCACCCCGATTATAAATTTTTAAAAAGATTTTGATTTCACAAATATTCAGTGGGCTCCCATGGAACACATAGCTAATAATAAAAGGTACATTCTTTCATTAGTACTAATAGGGTTAGACTGGATAGAAAGAACCATAGCAGAAATATAGGCTCCCCTGATTTGCCAAAAGTCTGATAAGAGTAGTTTCAAAGTCTGCATGTCAGGAATCTCTTCTTGAAATGGCCTTCCTCCCTCTCTCTTCTGTCACTAATGCTTGACACTCTTGAGTAAAGGAGTAGCATCTTATTCTGTCATCATAGGTATGAGATAGTATGGGGTAAGAATAGAGTCTCTGGAACATAGGTTGGATTATACAAAGCTGTGCTACTTACTTGTGACTCTGGACAACTTAACTTCAACCATCTGTGTCTCAGTGTTCTTGTGGATTGAAACTGGCCTGGTAATGGTACCCATCTCATAGCTTTCCCTTATTAATGATAAAAACCCTGAAACAAGTTTAAATGACTTAATTTTTCATATTAGCATGCATGAATTGCTGCAGATACTTTTCTCGGAGCAAGTTTTGCTCAGGGAATATACAAGAATCAGAAGTGAAAACTTTTATTTCTGAAGTAAGGGGAGATTATAAGAACATATAGGATAGAATGAGACTTGAAGGATAAAAGGGATTAAAAATGCATACATACATATATCCATAGCTAATTAGTTGTTGCCTAATGAACAACTGCAGAACTGAAGTGGTATACAATACTAAATACTTATTCTCACATGAACTCATGGAGTTTAGGTGATTTAATAGGGCCTCTTTGGGTTACTCTGCTGAGCTGAGTTTGATTCTACCTTGCATCTACAAATAAACTGAGGATTCAGATATAGTCTGGATTTGGCTGGGATCATCTTGGAACATTGGTATGTTTGCCAGCTCCCGTGACAGGTACCTAGTTCAAGTACATACTTTTCATGGAGAGGTACACAAGAGGAAGTGAAGAAGTAGATGAATGGATGAATAGAGGGCTAGGTGTAGGGATGATGGATAGACAGATGCATAGATAGATGGACAGAAAGCTAGCTAGACATAGATTCATAGACGCATAGATGAAGTAGAATGTCTGAGTTTTTCTCTTCTTTGAGTCCTAAAAAAATTCAAGTTCCCCCCCCCCCCACACACACACTGATATCTTGCCTTGGGGATGAAAATACTGTAAGTAGTGAAAACTTCTTTGCCAAAAGCGTTAGAAGTATGCTATATACTGTGAGTAAGGGGGAGTGATAGCCCATTTATCAATCAATCTCATTCCTCTCAATGGTTGATATATTTCTTTTCTAGACTAATTTGTTTGTTGGATGGTGAGTGAATTACAAGCAGCACACGTTGGAATGCTTACTCTATCAAAACAGAAGTCAGCTGCTTTCTACAGCAATGGCTGATGCCAGCTGGCTGAAGAATGGCATTGGCTCCAGCTGTGTTTTGAAGCTACACATTTCATGTTTTACAGTCCAATCAGATGCACTGGCACTGAATGAAATGGGTCCAGAAAATACAAGAGAGGATGAAATGAATAGGAAGAGGATAATGCTATGTAGTGAAATAAATTCTAGTCAGGATTCAAGTTAATCGGTCACATTACACACAAATATTCACAGTTAATAATGTGAAAGCATTATTTCAGTTTCTAGAAACTCTTTCATATGTAGATTTCAGTTAAATATATATTACATATATTCATGAACAAGTTGTGCAAGTAAGTTGTGCAAGGAAGAATTTACAAGTAAGTAAGTTGTGCATAAATATGAAGAGATGTCATCTTTGGATTTGTTTCATTTGAATTTTTGAAAATTATTCTTGCATTTCTTTAAGATTTAAATAATGCATTCAAATTTTAATTTTATTTAATGTTATAAAAACAGTGACTTTCAGATTTTGATTAAGTAAATATTAATATAAAATACGTATGTCAACAAATCTTAATTTTTCATTAGTCTAATGTTTTCATTCATCTATTCAAATACTGAGAACCTCCTATGTGCCAGGAACTAGAATGAACATATTATAGAACATGAAGGTGTTAAAACTATTATTCTTAGGAAATCACAAGCTGAAAGGAAATATAAGAATAAATATTAATGATACGGTAGGTACTAGAATAGAGGATTTTACTAAAAGACAAAGCCTCAAGGGAAGGGAATAATCAATTCTCTTTTGAGACCGCAAAAATGGTTAGAGAAAATACTTCTGATGTGCCCTCGAAGATAAGTAGGAATGACCAGGCAGAGAAAAGAAGAACTGTAGAAGGGATACCAGGCCTTGGAGGCAGCATGATGAATAGTTAGAGATCATGGTCCTTTGGGAGGAAGAGTGAATAAAATGATGTATCTTCTTCCCCTGGAGATCTTTTCATGCATTTCAGACTGAAATGGAGAGAGATGGAAAATGAATGGGAAAGAGGGAGGGAAAAAAAAAGAATACCATGAAAGAAAAAAGGAAACATGAGTAAACTGATCTAGAATATGAGCGAGGGAAAATGAAGAGAACTAAGAAGGGCAAGAAGAGTCAGGTGTACAGATGTGAAAAAATCATTTACTACTTTCACAGAGTATTTTCTGCAGCTAAGATAAAAGAGCTACATAGTCATGTGTTTTGTGTTGTGACTATATTTCAGTTTAAAAAAGAAAAAAATTAAAACAGAGGGCGCCTGAGTGCATCAGTTGCTTAAGAGACTGCCTGTGGCTCAGGTCATGATCCCGGAGTTCCAGGATCGAGTACCTCATTGGACTCCCAGGTCGGTGGGGAGTCTGCTTCTCCCTCTGACCTTCTCCCCTCTCATGCTCTCTCTCACCCTCTCTCTCTTAAATAAATAAATAAAATATTTTAAAAAATTAAAATGGAATCATTAGAAAAATAACTCCTAGTAATGAAATTTCTAGGGTTAATTTGATGATATCCATTATTCATAGTCTAGGATTTTCAAGGGAATTTTTAAAAAATTGCCTTATTTTATATATATATATATATATATATATATATATATATATATATTTATTTATGAGAACGGGAGCATGAGCCAGGGGCAGGGGAAGAGGAAGAGGGAGAAGCAGACTCCCTGCTGATCAGGCTCCGTCCCAGGACCCTAAGATCATGACCTGAGCTGAAGGCAGAGGCCTGGCGGACTGAGCTATCCAGGTGCCCCTTTCAAAGGATTTTTTAGCATCTCTATTATTTATTGCTTATATGTATCTGCTCATTCATTTACTCTACTATCATATAATTGATCTATTCATTCAAAAAGTCTTTATGAACCTCTTTGAACCTAGGAATAATGCCAGGTATTAAAGATATGACAGTGAAAATAAATGGTTCAAGTCCCTGCCTTCGAATGAAACTGTCTTTTCTAACTAAAATGACATCAGACTTAATAAGAAGAAACAAATTAGGACACACAATTTCAGATCTTTTTGCTTGCCATTTAGAATTGTTATCACCGCTTGTAACTACTTTCATGGGCACTGGGTCTTACTTTGCCTCTGGAGAGTTCTGATTTGGCCAAAATGAGCACACTCCACTTTTCTGAATGCAAATTCAGATATTTGTATAAGATGATTTTGTATGTTTATTCTCTTTGTGATTTATTTTAGGCCTCTTTGCCAAGGCCTTTAATTGAATAAAATTGTTAACCCTATATTTATCTAGTTATAATAATCAGTACCCTTAATTTTTATGCCAACTTTTCTCCGTAAGCTACCACAGAAGGGTAATGGCAATTGAAAAGCTACAAAGAGGTGGGAATAATTATTGTGACCAGCTTGTCATCAGAACAAATTCTATTAATCCTCAGAGAAAGTCCTGCCAATTCAGCAACATTTCTTTCCCACTGGGAGGGCAAACCTCCTCATCTTTTTCCTTGCCTTCTCTAAATTGCTGCCTCACATTTACTGTTGCAACTGCCTTATTGGCCGTTGACCTGATATTTTTCTCCTGCCTGCCAAATGGTTAGGAAACCACAAGCAGGCTGCTTCCTTTTCTGGAGGCAAAATTACCATAAGCAAACATCCGACTCAGGATAAGTGAATTACCTTGGTCAATTGATTTATAATTTATCTGGGGCAAGGTTTTGATAGAAATATTAAAAGGGAAGTAAAATTTATAGTACTGACAAAAAGCCCAGATTTCACTGCTTCTGCCAAGAGCAACCACACTCTACACTCCACCAGGCAGGTTAACTCAGCCTTTTGGCTTACAGGATTTTTCCATTTCCAACATTTTCATTTATGCTTTGTGGTTTAAATAACCTTCTGCTTAAGGCCCCAAGTCCCCAGTAGAGTACAGCTTTGTGTATATGAGAACAGCAGCTCCTTAGTCTCCTGGGTGTGCTTTGGAATCATATTACCCAGTCCCTTCCTTTGATTCCTCCTATTCTCCAGTAGGTGGTAGACAAGCAGTACTGTGACCACTTATTTAAGCTGCCAGGAAATGTGGGCATAGGAACCAGGGTGTTTTTCCCCAGGCAAGGAATAGATCAGGATGCATTAGGCTGTTGCTGCTTTCTTCCTAACTCTAGTTCTGGCCATCGAATCCTCTTTTAAATGAAATGCGTCAAGTCACATTAAATATATATATATATTACAAATGCTGGCACAGTAGTATTATTCTAAAATATAAAATAAAATAAAATAAAACAAAAATAATAAAATAACAAAATAAATAGTTGTCTCACCGATGGATTGTTCTGGTTGTGAAGTATATATTTTGAGAAAATCAAGTAAACAATGCTACATACCAGACTGCCGACCCGGTCTTTCCTCACGTCATGTTTATTCACTGTAGTTAACAACACATGACAGATAGAAGATGCTTACTAAGTTTATGTCAAATTTATATTCTGAACTTTGCTGCGAGGATTTGAGGGTGAAGGTGGAGAGCTGCAGAGAGAGAAAAGAGAAGGAAAAGAGAGGGAGAATAACAACACATGGCATATTGGGGAATCGGATTAAGGACTATCCTTAAACTGTTTATAGTTTACTAAACGGTTACTGTTTAATGGCTAAAGTTTATTATATAGTATTATTATGGAATATGGAACTTTCAAATTGTCCAAGTGACCGATCTTCCTCATGCCAAACATAATACAGTAACATTCTTACTAAGTGGAGTCAAATCAAACTGTTATCTTTCTGGTTAACATACAACATTGAAAAAAACCTTGTTTAGGCTTCTGTTTGTTAAATCATCCTGTGGGTGGCTGTGGCTCATTCATTATGAGTCTGCCTTCGACTCAGGTCATGATTCCAGGATCCTGGGATAGAGCCCCGCCTCAGGCTCCCTGCTCAGCAGGGAGTCTTCTCCTCCCTCTCCCACTCCCTCTGCTTGTTCTCTCTCCTGGTCAAACAAATAAATAATTAAATAAATAAAATCTTTAAAAAACAAATAAATTGTCACGTAACTTTCAATTACTTGTGAATACAAGGAATTAAGTGTCTAGAAGAAGGCAAAGATTTCAACAATATACAAAAATGGAAGTTTGATAACTCTGTGAATATTCCCCTACATTGTGATGTCTTTCTCTATAAACAAAATTAACTAAGAAGTATGGCTACCTCTGGATAAAAGAATAATGATTATTAAAAGGAAAAGAGACAGGCTCCTAGGTGGCTCAGTGGGTTAAAGCCTCTGCTTTCGGCTAGGTCATGGTCACAGGGTCCTGGGATTGAGCCCTGCATCGGGCTCTCTGCTCGGCGGGGACCCTGCTTCTCCCTCTCTCTCTGCCTGCCTCTCTGTCTACTTGTGATCTCTGTCTGTCAAATAAATAAATAAAATTAAAAAAAAAATAAAAGGAAAAGCGAAAACAAAAAACACTGGCTTGGCTATGGTTGTGCTTTTACTGCTCTGTGTAGATGTGCTTTCTGTTTCAAATTTTCAACCTTGGGGCACCTGGGTAGCTCAGTGGGTTAGAGCCTCTGCCTTCGACTCGCGTCGTGATCTCAGGGTCCTGGGATCGAGCCTCGCATCAGGCTCTCTGCTCGGCGGGGAGCCTGCTTCCTCCTCTCTCTCTCTGCTTGCTTGAGCTCTCTCTCTCTCAAATAAATGAATAAATAGAATCTTAAATTTTTTTTTCAACCTTTATTCTGATGCTCATATCACTGACTTAATTCTTATCTACTTATTTGTATCCAAATTCAACCCCCCATTTGCCTGTATCCTTAAATCCTATTTCTACATATGGTTTCAGCCTCTGTGTATACATATAGACTTTATTTTGGCCATGCACTGCCTATATATTTTCCTGCAAATAGTATGCATTTAATAATGCCCTATTATATTAAATTGCATTCATCTTATTTCTGCCCATGCTCTATAAAAATTTGGACCTAACCCCACCTTACTTTCTCATCTTACACCTTTTCTCTTGGTATTTAACTGATATTCTGAAATGTGACCTGACTTCATCTTCAGGGTTTGTGGTACTTCCATAGCAAATGTGAATGCAGCAATCATTTTTTGATGCTCTCTATTCCACGTCCACACTATTCATTCTATCTTTAAGATACACACTCCCAACCCCCATCTTCCCCAATATGCCTTTAAGTCTATGATCCCTGTGGCACAAGTCAAGGTATATAAATGAGAAAATAGTCTTGCTTGAATTTAACTTTTGCAAATCAGACTGGAGACAGTAAGATTTCAATACAGAGAATTTCCTTAAGATGTTCTGACTCTTAGTAAGAGCAGGGTCTCCTTTAATAGCTTAGTGTCTTTGTTTATCCTTCTTGTTCTAATGGACATTTAAGGTTTCCACCTTGACAGAGAGAAGAAAACTAATGTAGATGACTCAGGAGCAATAGCAGCTGTGGCAATATGATTGCGGGTGACGATGCTGAACTTTACTGAGGTCTGTAATCATGGAAAACATGACAGTTAAGGAAACTCTCCCACATTTTGTTCCTAAACATGGCTTGCTATAAAAGAAGAACTCTTCTCCATATGATTCAGCTAACATTAATGGACATCCCCTTTGCTTATCTATGACAAAGCCAGACACAGGTCTACAAATTCCTATTTATAGTCTCATAAATGAAGAGCTGAGCTGCTTTGGTTCCACTAATTATTCAAAACTGAAAGCTTACAAAATGAGCTTGGTCAAGATTCTCTACCATCAACCATGCTCCTGAATTTGACCCATCCTTAGACTGACCCATGTAACAACACTTTGGTAATGGATCCTCTCAAGAACACGCTGGCTTTCCAGGTAAACATTCACTGACCTCCCATCCAATCACATCATCCTTGCTCACACCACTTCCCTAACCCTAGTTTTCTAATCTCCAATGTCCTCCTTTAAAAACAAAAGCTCCTTTCTGTCCAATCTTTGCATTACCAACAGATCTCTTGGTCAGAATATTCTATTGCAACAGATTCTCTTCTCCTGTTGTAAAATTCCTTTCACCTATTTAGTGAATAAGCTTTTTGAATAAAGTCTCTCCTTATCTAGATCCAGAGTTTGTTTTTTATTTGTTAGTTTCTGGTATTATGATTTGGATCAAGATTGGGCCACACCTGTGGATTCCCATATCCTCATACAGATATGGTGCCTTATGTGTCCTTTGAACTATTTTGTTGGTAGGCAATCCCAATATCCTTTGGTGAATTCAATTCTCAAACCACGGTTCCAAACATCTTTTCTGTTGAAGGAGTAAGGAATGACTTTGATTTCTTTCAGACAAAGAATCTGTTCTTTTAGCCGCTTCTCTGAGGCCTCTTTTATTCTTCTTAGGTTACCACATTGGGACATCATGCAGGGCATTCCTTCTTTTCCTATGGCCCCAGAGATTCCCTAAAGAATTTCCCTCAGATCTTCAACCCAGGGATTGTGTGAGGAAATGAATCAAGCAGAATCCTAGTCCAGCTTCTTTAAAGTTTTCTTTTGTTTTTGTTTGCCTTTGGCTGAACAATCTGTTAATCCTATAGAAAACTCTTACTCTCATCCCTCCTCTTCTGTCCATGATTATATGCTTTACTATTATAGCACTAATTCACCAAATGGTACTATCTTCCATCTCTTCTGAAACCTTCTTGAATCCTAATATCTGATCCTTTCAATGCCTCTACTTAATCTATCCCTGTATCCACCCTTGCCAGATCATTCTCATCCCACTCCAACCCCTCAATTCCCTATAGTCATTTGAATTTATGTCCTCTTCTTTGATTAGTGGGTCTCAACAAGCTCAAGGATTCCAAGAGCAACCAGCAGAGGAAATAGGCTAGATATTTCCCCACCTCAGAAGGATTTTGGAAACACCAAGATGGCCTTCTGGTTTCGTCTCAGTCGTTGGCCTGAAATTTAATCTGTCTCCTCCATAGAATTATAGTGCATGACAAATGAACTCTTAAACATTTCCTCCACAATTATTGGTGGGGAGCAAAATCAACTTTTTCTTCCAGAAAAATACTGCTCATGAAAATGCAGAGGTGGGGAAAGGACAAGAGCCAGGTCTTTTATAAAAACCAGTAAAGTTTGTATTATTGTGTGAGCCAGGTCTTTTATAAAAACCAGTAAAGTTTGTATTATTGTGTTTGTGCCTAAAATATAGTTAAAATTTTAGAGTTGAAGTTATAGGCTCATTATATTTGTCTGTCTGTATGTGTATGCATGCATGTATAAATACATATGTCGTATTTTCCTATCTCTAAATTAATCTAATCCAAATTAGATTATATAACCTATTCAAAGAGCTCTATAACTGTTTAAAAATAACTAAACATTTATATAAATTGAATATTCTTAAAATTCTCATAAAATAATGAAATTGAACTTATTCTAAAAATTTTATTTTAGTAGTAATTATATTTGTAGTATGTTAGTTTGTGGATAGTTTTCAAGAATTGTTTTTTATTTTTAGTAATTTAAAACTTTAGACTTGCTTTATTAAGTATACACAGTATATAGGATATGTTTTCATTATGAAAAAAAGGACAATTCTTCCTAAAGTAAAATAACTATTTTATTCCAGAATGAAAAGATAAACTGTATAAAAATAACTAAATGGATTTAGAAAGTTGTGGAAGGTTTGGAGAAAGGGGATTTTATTTGCCATGTTCAACACTAGCTAAGATTTGATAGGTTTATTTCTAATATTTCTAAATGAGATTTAGTATAGAATATTATACTCACAAAAACTGGAGTTTTGTTTTCCCTTTGTTAAAATAACAAAAGTATTTTTGACTACTAGTCTTCTCTTAATAAGAGTTTGTAGAAGACTTTTCTTTAAATTTTTACTTATCTGTCTGGAAGGCAAAGAATGTATACTTAATAGAAAAAAAGATTTGGGCAGAATCTTGTCTTTTAGATTCCTAGGGCATCCTTAGGAAATCACAAAAGAATTGGTCTTTTCCTTTGTAAAAAGACAAGTATTAAAATAGTTTATTTAATATGTCATGAGATGTATAGGAACTGTTATCTTATCAAAAGAGATACTTAACCATCCATAAATATCATTAATATAAGTATTTCAGAAATTGCATAAAGTTCTTGAAGCTCTAACAGAATCCTTGCTGATCATGATTTTTTTTTAATTTATTAGAGTCCCAATGATGATTTGCCTTATATTAAATAATATTATAAATTCAGTTATTTTTTAAATGTACCATGCCACAGAAAAAATTTCCTTGTCAATCATCTTATTTTTGTAATAAACTTTTATCATTCACTTTAAATCTCTCATAATCTACAGATAGTTTTTTGTTTTACTTTAATTCTTCCATGATTGTGCTTACATCAGCTACAAGCCTGGATTCAACAAAAAAGGACTTTGTCAGAGACCCATGGTAAAGACTGTTCCAGGTACTTGTGGGCCCAGTTTTTGATGATGATGCTTAAATCATTTTAAGACCCTACCACTAAATGAAATCAGGGTTCCTAGAATTTTAATTGAGAAGCTGATAGATTCATTAGACTGCTAACCCAAGATAGTTGAAACAAGAATTAATTGCACAGGACTGAAAGACCTGACAAGGGATGATAATGGGCTTCATTTGGAATCCTGCTGCTGCTTTAATGTCCAATTTTCTGGAAATAAGGAACCTCTTTCTCTTTTCTCTGAAGCTATCTATAACTCATAACAATTTAATATACTGTGCTTTTGTAAATGGAAATGAAACATTTATGTTTTTCTCCCTGCCTGATCCCCTGCAGGATTTGCACTCTCTTATATTCTTATTTGCATCAGTCCAAGAAGAATCGGGCCTCCTTGCTAACAGAATATGATGTAAACATTGGTTCTATAACTAAGGCTTCGAGTGAAGCATCATATTTGAGAATGATACTTAATTCAGATAGAACTAGATGCTTCCAAAAAACTGTGGTTGACTTCATGCAACCAGTGTTTATGAAGTTCTCTTGGAAAAACCTGCTCAGAACCTGGCTTTGACAGTGTTCACAGCCTTATAGAAAAGTAACTTCTCAGCAAATTGAGGAAACAAAAAATATTTTGAGGTCATTTGTGAAGAAAGGAATTTACCTAATTTGATGGATACTACAGGTGAAATCTTATGATTGTAAGGACCTATTTAGAAACTGTCCCTGCTCCCCTTCCCCCAGGGGATTTACTTGGGAGACAAGTCCCAGAAACCAGCTTCAGATAACAAAGCCCAGTTATAGGAAAGGGGCCAGGCCAGGTGGAGACATCCAATCAGTAGGCGGCGGAGGGAGGGGGGGATGCATACTGTCTCCCTGGTTACCAAGAAGTTTGGGCCCCACCCTTTGGGAGCCTTTTGGGTGCCAATCCCAATCAAGGTGAAATAGGCTGATTCAAATGTCTATTAAGGTAAAGTGTAACTCCTTTGGTCACCTAGCATCACTGGAGTTTTCTGTGTGTGTTACAATCCATTGGCCACCTGTGCATGGCCAGGCCCGACCACATGGCCTTTGCCCTTAAAAGCTAGTCTGTGAAACAGAGAAGGGTTGCCCTCTCTTGCAAGAGGTGTGGCCCTGAACATTTGGTTAGATTCTTGATGCCTGGTGCGAAATAAAGCTTTGCTTGACCTTCGCTTTATATCAGTCTCGCTCCTTTAATCACGGACCCATTATTGGGGCATAACAATGATGAGTTCTTGTGTTGGCTTCTTAGCTTCAAGAGACTTTTAAAAATTGAATCCCTTATGAAAACATCCAGCAAAACAAATTTATAAAAGCCTATATGTTATGCTGTACTTATGTAAATAATTAGGCTAAATCCTAATGAGATCAGTCTTACTTAATGATAAAAAAAAATAATCTTTTGGGGGAATTATCTTTGATCAAAAGGAAGGTGACTATAGAGAGAAGTTTTGTGTTGTAGTGAAAAACTATAGCACACACTAATGGATTATCAGATCCTGGCCCAGTTCATTGTCTTGGAGCTGATAATTTATAGGCAACTGATGTAGGGAAAAAAAGAAAATGTTACCTACCCATAAACTGGATCAAAATCTGTTATATTGTACACTGTATCAATCTTTGTCAAAATTTCAATTCTAGTTTCTTTCAATATCTGGCTACAGTCCTCCAAACAAACATATTCACTTTTTTCCCCTCCCTCCTGACTTAGTGACACTGAGAACTAAAATCTGACTGCCTAGATCTTTATTGGAACTTTAGGTTCCCTGAAAGTTGACTTCTTTCTCAGATCTAAAGAATCACTATGTGATATAAAGCTCAAAGGCTTGATATATACCTCAGAAGAGTCATCACTACAGCCAACTATGCATGGGCTGGACCTCTCCCTTTAATAGCTGCTCCCTGGGTCACTGAGGAACTCTGGTAAAATGTTCAGGTCATGCATGCCCTTATATAAGAGGCAACCATGGCTGTGGAAAACACCAGGAGCAACCTCTTAGCTTTAACAACTCAAGGAGCATGTTGCATAATTGAAAGGTTTTAGTCCATTGGCTTTTTAAATTCTTATGCTAATATTTCCTTTTTGCATTATAGGTACCCCCTTTTTTAAAATGTCTAAAGCAACTGACATTTGTCACCACTTCTCAGTAGATGGATCAACTGATTTTGCAACAACATTGTCAACCAGAGTCCTCAAGAGACTATTCCTTAGACTCTCCTTTGCCTCACTTGGGATATCTGATTCCTTTGAGGAGCTCAACAATGAACGGAAATCATTAGTATTACAAAAAAGAAGGACTGGCATGTTGAAGCTTACACAAACCTCATGACTCTGGAAAATAGGGAAGACTAATGAAATCCACCCCTCCCCTTGCATTTGGAAAGGTTTGCTAAAATAAATACTCTTCCTCTACTACTTAGATAAGACTGCTTAGATAAGACTTAGAGATGCCTCCTTGTTTACCTTTGGTGAGGCCAAACACAGACCTACAATTCTCATTCTTTACTTCATTAATGAAGAGATGAACTATTTTGTCCTCATTGATCAACTGTAACAATGCTTGTAAACCAAATTTTGGTTAAGTTTCTTTTCTCTACCAGACGTATAAATTTTGACTCATTTTCAACCTGACCCAGCTTACAACCCCTCCTTTATACCTACCCTCCTCCAAAGAATAGGCTGACTTCAAGGTATTTTATTTTATTTTATTTTATTTTATTTTTTGGTCTACTGGGCCATCATGCCACATTGCTCATCCCACTTCCCCAAATTTTGTACTTTCTAGACATGGGTACCCCTCTTTATATAACAAAAGTCTTTTCTTTTCTACATAACCATTAAAAAAAAAACTTGCAGATCTCATAGAGTATTTTCCTTGTTATAATAATCTCTTTATTTGACGGAAGAACTGTAATATCAATTAATCTTATATGTATATGTAAATGGCTTCAAATTCATCGTGGTCCAGTGGCTTTTGATGTTGTTTCCACTGCAGAACTCTTCAAACAAATAGTAACAAAGGACTTGACTGTGTGGAACATACAATAGAGACTGACTATATGTGAGTTTTGGGTTCCAAACAGCAATGTTCAACAACAACAACAACAACAACAAAAGTGAATTTTAATAGTCAAAATTATCCAAAAAATCTTTTACAAAGGCTTGTTTTTTAGATCAACACCTAATTTCTTAATAAACAACAAGAACCAAATTTTCCTGTATCATTGTGTCTGGTTTGGCACTAGCAGTTGGTTTTAATAGAAAGAGCATATGTAAAATGTATTTCTTCAAATTCTAGAATCACACTCAAGGTTGTAAGATACCCACAGATTAAACAATACATAAAAATTTAGAAAAACACCTATCGGGCGCCTGGGTGGCTCAGTGGGTTAAGCTGCTGCCTTCGGCTCAGGTCATGATCTCAGGGTCCTGGGATTGAGTCCCACATTGGGCTCTCTGCTCAGCTGCTCGGCAGAGAGCCTGTTTCCCTCTCTCTCTCTCTCTGCCTGCCTCTCTATCTACCTGTGATCTCTCTCTGTCAAATAAATAAATAAAATCTTAAAAAAAAAGAAAAAGAAAAACACCTATCATTACCTCCCATTTACCTCTAAATATGTGCCCACTGACTTATCTAAAATTTAATTTTAATAAGTTAAACTCATGTTTTGATGTGACTACACTGTATCAGAAGCTGCTTTTGTTTAAATAAGGGTGGTGGGTTCATAGCTCCACCCACTGAACTTTCTTGCTCCCCTAACTCTTTAGAATCTGAACTTCATTGAGCACTAAGTCCAACCACCATTCAACAACCTGATACTATGTAACAAAAATGGAGACAAAGTTAGTCTTACTTCTCCACTGGCACACATAATCTTTTCATTATCATCTTTTTCAATTACATGGGCTTCATTATGCACAAAATATTGATGCTACTTTGGAGCCTACTGAAAACTCCTTTAAAGAAGTTTGGAATTGTCAGTTTCATTTAAGGGAAGTCAAGAGCCCTCAGAATCAGATATAGATAAAGACTCTATTTTTCCTTTTTCATATCTGACAAGGAATTGACATGCTGCACTGAAAATAAGACTTTGACTAAATTTTTTCAAAATGACAAACATTAATTAGCAACCAAGCACAAAAACAGCTGTTTCATCTTTTGATGTAAGCGTAGGGGAGTACCTGCTCTCTGACCATAAGTACTGTGACAAGCAGTTTTCATGGGGGTGAAGTTCTGGAGCACAAAATCACATGAAACTCAGGACTAAGACACCACACAGAAGACTCTCACTGGCGTTGCTAAAATCTTAGATTCTGTTTGTAGGATATAAGGAATCTTTATCATCTTTCTAATAAATCCTATAAGAATATAGTTTCAGGCATAGAAAACAGTCTTTGACATCTCTTATTCCATTTAGCAAATCCCTAGATACAAATGCAGATTCTGATATTTAAAATTTTGCCTATCCATCCTGGACCAAGATACCTGATTAGATCTCTCAAAAACTATGTAAGTATTCTTGGAATATTTCCTGATACAATACTTCAAATGCTGACTTCTGTAGTGTATAGAATAAAACACATTTATTTAGAATTCTTTTAAAATGTTGTGTTTATTTATTTGACAGAGACAGAGAGAGAGGGAACACAGCAGGTGGAGTGGAAGAGGGAGAAGCAGGCTTCCCTTGGAGCAAGGATCCTGATGCAGAACCCTGGGATCATGACCTTAGCCAAAGGCAGACACTTACTGACTGAGCCACCCAGATGCCCCTATTCAGAATTATTTCAAAGTGACCTAGACACAATAAAAATAATGGGCCCATGGAAACTAAAAAGTTAACAGATGTCCCAAATGCCATAAAAATATCCTTAGCAGGGGGCGCCTGGGTGGCTCAGTGGGTTAAGCCGCTGCCTTCAGCTCAGGTCGTGATCTCAGGGTCCTGGGATCGAGTCCCGCATCGGGGTCTCTGCTCAGCAGGGAGCCTGCTTCCTCCTCTCTATCTCTGCCTGCCTCTCTGCCTACTTGTGATCTCTCTCTGTCAAATAAATAAATAAAATCTTTAAAAAAAAAAAAATATCCTTAGCAGGAATAAAGGCATAGATTCAGATTACGCCTAGAAGAACATTTAGTCTACTTAAAAAAAATAAAAAATAAATAAATAAATAAAATATTTATTTGACAGAGAGAGAGTACAAGCAGGGAGAACAGACAGAGACAGGGAGAAGTGGACTCCCCCTGATCAGGAAGCCCAGTGTCGGATCATGACCTGAGCTGAAGGCAGACACTGAACCAACTGAGCCACTGAGGTCAACTCTACTTTCTTTTTATTGATTGATTTGGTTTTAGTCAAACATGCAGTCTTCCCCAGGGGAAGGAATGGATCCTAAGTACCAAGAACATCTCTGTCCAGGGATCTTTCTAATATATAGGTTAATGTTCTGTTTCTCAGATTTTTTTATATACTCAAAATTTATAGTTTATATACTCAAAATTTATAGTTTATTTTTTATTCTAAAATTGATTAATTTGTAAGAAAATTCTAAATTTTTGTAAAATAAATTAGTGGAAGTTTTAATAAAAATTACAATATAACTTTGCCTCACCTTTCTCACTAATAGAATGAACCTTTAAGAGTTCTTACTATTCTTTTGCAAAATATTATTCATTTATGAGAAAAAAACCTAGTTATCAACATATCATGATTTATAAATAATTAAATTTTCAACTTTCTGTTTTTTCTTGTCTTATTTGGGCATTTAACTCACTTTTTCCTTTTTTTTTACTATTCATATTTCATCTTTGCTAGTTACTATAGGATTTTAGAATATTGTGTATTTGTTCTCATTGGGTATATGTCTAAATATTAAAGACACTTTGTTAATTAGGTAGAATGAAAATTAGTTTCTACATCTATAAAATAAATAGCTTATTTTAACTTTGTGTATGTTATTTTATATTTTATTATTCCATTGCAAGAATGAAGAAAAAAATTACAGTAGCTATCTTGAATATATGGATGTTTATTTTCTAAAATGTCAAAATTGCTATGAAATCTTCAAAATATTTTGTGCTAAAAGAATAGCAAATGCTATGTGACTCTTAATCTCACAAAACAAACTGAGGGTTGCTGGGGGGAGGGGGTTTGGGAGAAGAGGGTGGGATTATGGACATTGGGGAGGGTATGTGCTTTGGTGAGTGCTGTGAAGTGTGTAAACCTGGTGATTCACAGACCTGTACCCCTGGGGATAAAAATATATGTTTATAAAAAATAAAAAATTTAAAAAAAAGAATAGCAAATGCTATAATTTGGAGCTGGGGAGATAATGTATATGAACACTGCTTATTTCTAAGTAAACATGATTAAAACAAATTTATGAATATTTTAACATTTGTAATGCAATGATGTTTTGATCTGTGAGCATATGTTGAACACACAAAAAGTCTTCAGCATTTGATAAGGCAAATATTTCCTGGGAAACAATATATTTTTTTCTTTTTCTATATGCATTATTTGTTATCAGATAAGTAAGATCAGCATGCTTTGAAGGGGCTCATCATAAAGTGTCAAGGCAGTAGGTAACAAATCAATGACTGTTTAAATGATTGTTTTTCCCTGAGGGAAAATATATTTTGGTTTGGAAACCTAACTTCATTATGCTTCAGTACATACCGAGTGAAAAATACTGTTTCCGTCATTAATGTGTTTATAGAGGCTTTTTGTTGTCTGCACTGAAAAGTCATTCAGTTGAATTTTTTCTTGTGATGTATTGTCTGACAGTAAAAGCTAATGCACTTGGCAGCATTTGTAGACTTTCAAATTTTAACTAAATTTTTAAAGAGGAATACGTCTAACTATATTATTAATTATTATGAATTATCATACATCAATCAGAAATGGATATGAAATCAATTTTTTAAACTAAGCATACCAATCTCTTCTCATACATATTTTACACTGTTCAAGGAGAAATTTCAATAGTTTAATTTCACCACAGTGATCACTGCTATTTGAGATTTTCAAGCTCTGCTGAGTTTTCCTGTCTATTATTTTGTTTCTATAAAGATATTTCTAGAGAGAGGAGCAGAACGAGTATTTGAGCTACTGTTGATGTCATATTTGATTCTGTAATAGATAAGATAAACTTTTGAAACATTTTGAAATGTTTTGAAACTTTTGAAACATTATTTATAATCTCTCATATATAATCTTTATAATCTTTGTAGTCATTTATAGTGATATACTCTCATTTACTATAAAATATTTCAGTATATGTAAACAATTACACATTAATGTGTATGTTATCTTCAAGTATACCTAGAAGCTATAAAGGTTTTCTGAAACCATATTAGCAATCCATACAAAGATACAAATTACTAAAGTTTCAGAATTTTATATTTAGTTGGAAAGAATATGTAGCATATCAAAAAACATAAAATATCAGATACATAATATTAAGTATTATATCTTAAAGATATTTTCAATCTTTATAGGTTTCAGGCATGTAATGAAACATGTTAAAATCTAGACTAACCCTTCTGAATATGTGCAATACACACACTTCTTTGTGGTAGGTTTCAAGATCACTATATCTTAGTCACTTCTCAGGTACTTTGGTCTCCTGGTTGGTATAGATATTTTCTCAAACCACAAAGCCTTAGAAAAGAGGAGAATATGCAACATATAGTGAAAGAAGTGCCATGCAGCATGGAAAGTCAGGATTCTTCTTTGCTGTAATGGGGAACTTCTCTGTGATTGGTTTCCTAAGAGGTGTTCACACTATGCCTGTGATTGGCTATATGCAAATTAGAAAGAACCAAGATATTAACTTAATCATTAATATGATTAGTGTTATGCTGCCATTCCTGTCTTTTTTGTTTGTTTATTTAATTTTTTATTTGTAAGAGAGATAGAGTGCACACCCCAGCACAAGCAGGGGGAGCAGCAGCCTCCCTACCAACTGGAAAGTCCTATGCCCAACTCCATCCCAAGACTCTGAGAACATGACCTGAGCAGAAGGCAGGGTTTTAACTGATTGAGCCACCCAGGCCGCCCAGCTGCCACAACTATCTTGCTCTAAGTGTTATGGGTGTGCAAATCAGAAACTCCTAATATATTGATGCTGAAAATGTGTCCTGACTGGGGTATGGTCAGCCCTACCCAGCTGGAAACAAAAAGGTGCTGTGACTAGAGCTGGAACTAGAGCTAAAATTCATCTATGCTCATGCTCTGTAAATGAGGAGTAATTAAAGTTTAAATTATTCTCTTTCAGAAGTTACCCTTAATAATCTCTAAACCTATTACTTGATTTCTACACACTTAATCTAAGCACATTATGCCTGGAAACTGGGAGCTACCTGCATTTTGTTTCCCCAGTTAGTTTGGAAATTCTCTGACTGCAAAGAGCTGATCTAATGCTGCTTTTGTAACATTCTCTTCGATCAACATATTATAATTTGCAGAAGAATGTTACTTTAGTTCAGTTTTGGTTTTCCCAATATCTTTATGTCATACTCTTGTGTTTTTATTATAGGTTTCCCTATATTACCCATGTTATGAATGCATCTGTTCTGATTCACATTATCTTTTATTATATTAAAAGTTCAGAATCAACAATTTTATTATTTTGGGAAGACCAAAGAACTTCTGAGTAGGGAGTATAATCCAAGAAAAACATCAAAAAGCTCTATATTTTTAGTTTAATCTCCATATCATAGTTCATTATCTAAATTTTAAAATTTTGAGTTATGTTTCTATTTTGTGTTTCTTCAGGTATTTGAACACAGTACAAATACACATTTTTAGAATTCTTATAGGATGATTAAATGTAATCAGATGAATAATGAAAAGCTACATAATTTATTCTTTATGGCATTTGAGAGTTTATGGATTTTTTTAATGATTGAAATACATAAATTTTGGATGGAAGAATAATCTTTGTAGCTATCTTTACTTTATCCAATGGAAATCATGAAAATCAATGAATGTTAAAAAATGTCTTATGAATGAATCTGCTCTCTGAAGATTCAAGAATCATTGCACATTTATTTATACAAAATTATTATACAAAAAAACTCACCTTGACATTTTATATAGAGAGAAATTTATTTAAAAGAAGCCATTGGTATTTAGCATATAATATTTGTGAAGAAATCTTCTAGGTAATATCACAAATATTATTTTATCCTTACTAAAATTATGTACGTCAAGCATTTAGTGACAATTTACCCTTTAAAAACTGAGTTTCTGGATGCTAAATACAATTTTCAGGATTTCATAGAAACTAGTGAAGACAGAAATTTTGCCTGAGTTTAGAAAGAGTCATTTTAAGTTTTTATTTTTTTTAATTAATTTTTTATTTTTTATAAACATATATTTTTATCCCCAGGGATACAGGTCTGTGAATCACCAGGTTTACACACTTCACAGCACTCACCAAAGCACATACCCTCCCCAATGTCCATAATCCCACCCCCTTCTCCCAAACTCCCTCCCCCCAGCAACCCTCAGTTTGTTTTGTGAAATTAAGAGTCACTTATGGTTTAAATCATTGACGTCTCCAAGGTCAAGATTTAAAATAGCAAATATTACATATATCCACAGTTTGAGATATAGTCACACATTTAATCTCATTTAATCTTCACAGATTATGTAAGAACAAACACAGGATCAGCATTTTATAGGAAAAAAAACTCTGTTTCAGAGAAAAAATTGAATTTCCTATGATTTTTACACACAACAAACTGCATTCAATATGGTTTTGCTTATCAAAATATTAGTATTGTCACATTTTTTCAACTTGAAAGTTTGAATATTTTATTACTTCAAATATAAATCAAATATATTCACAACTGTCTAAAATATATCAGACTATACTAACGTCATTTTTGCAATTTGAATACCTTTTAAAATCTCTAAACCTTAAAATATGGAGCCTGTTGACCATACATAAAAAAGTGAATATTGACCAGTGTGTATGAAGTTGTCAAGAACTATTTCTTAATTGTACAGGATTTTACTTCTTAGGAAATCTCAAAATAAAGTGTTGTTTTTTATTTCCAATCACAGAAGTAAACATATTCCAATCATGTAAGAGATATTAAGATTATATACATAAATCTTGACATATTAATGTATGTTTTATACATATAGATACAGATATAAATATAAAACATATATAACATATATGTATAAAATATAAATATATATGTGAATATATGTAATTTATATAAATTATTTAATATATATAAATTTTAATATCAATGGTATATTTGCTATATCTACATTTTTAAATTTAGAGTGATAATTGAGTCAAGAAAGTTGCTTATGACATTTCTCCCTTCCTTATTTTTAATAAAATGATCCTGTGATTTTTAATTTTTTTTAAAGATTTTATTTATTTATTTGACAGATAGAGATCACAAGTAGGCAGAGAGGGCAGACAGAGAGAGAGGGGGGATAGGCAGGCTCCCTGCTGAGCAGAGAGTCCAATGCGGGGCTCGATCCCAGGACCTGGGATCATGACCTGAGCCGAAGGCAGAGGCTTTAACCCACTGAGCCACCAAGGCGCCCCAGATTTTTATTTTTTAAAAGATTTTATTTATTTATTTGACAAAGAGAGACACAGCAAGAGAGGGAACACAGGGGGAAATGGGAGAGGGAGAAACAGGCCTCCTGCTGAGCAGGGAAATTAATATGGGGCTCAATCCCAGGACTCTGGGATCATCACCTGAGCTGAAGAAAGATGTTTAATGGACTGAACCACTCAGGTGCCTCTGTCCTATGATTTTAAAGTGAAGGATATATATATGGATATATATATATATATATATATATATATATATATATATATATAATTTTTTTTCAATGCATTGATCTAAAGATGCCATAATTAATCCTGAATACACTGGCCTAAAGACGTATGGAGTCATTTGCTTAAGACCAAATCATTTTGAGCCAGGGAGACAAGTGTCCAAATTCTATCATCCTCTTGATTTTGTGAAAAAATCTTTGATATTTCTGAGTATCATTTTATTATCAAAAGTAAAATAGGCCCATGAATTCTCATTATAGAGGTTTGTTGTGTATTTTAAAAGATATTTGTGTGTTTCACTTGGAGTTGGAGCAAAAAGTCCAGATTTATCACTTATAATATTCTTTGTATCACATACATTTTGGTTATTTATTCCCACTTTTCTTTATCTATTATCAATTCATTGTATCTCAGCTTTGACTTCACACTGTAAATAACTGCTCTGCGATAAAGACTGGAATTCTTTTAAGAAATTCTCTTTTAAAATTAGCACAATGTTAAACTTCCATAATTGAGGGTACTAGAGAAACAAACACTGCAGAAGGAAAGCAGCTTCTCTTGTAGCTTCCTGCTGTTGCATGATAAATCAGTGGTATATTGGTGGTTCTCTGCTCCAACTATAGTCCCTTGCAATCTCAAAAAATCTGCTCACACTGATGACCACCTTCCTAGGGTCCTCCCACATGGGAACTGGCACTCTAGAAATCCTGTCCACAGTGGTGCCTTGACTCTCTCTACATGTTTACTTCCTTGGAAGTCTGACTCCTGAGGTCCTATCAGTGTAGAAACCACCAACTTCAAACCATCACCTGAGGAGACACACCAACTCTTTATACCTAACCAATGGAGGGAGCTCACCTGTACTCAAAGGATTACTTCCTGTTTACCTGGTGAATGTAGGCTAGCTCTGGCCTGGACAAATCAATGAACTTCACTACCATCCAGTGGACTACAAAACACCCCGGCCAATAAGGTCTGACTGCCAGTCTTTTGAAAGGACTCGTCCTTCCAAGTGGTACTCTCCTGGGTATCCTCCCTCAGCCCTGGACAATCCTCTTAGAATTATCTTTAACTCTACTTACCCTCCTATCAAAACTTAATAATTCTGTATATTAAAACTTTTTCTTTGAAGTCACTGATGAGTTCTGTGCCCTAATTTGAACCAGAGTGATATGACTATTCTCCAGATTTAACTACATCTACAGCCCTCTACTGCATAGTTTTATTGTCTGTGACACGGGATGCTAAGGGTTGAGATACAGCCTCATTTATATTTGCCTTTATTTGTCCCCTAGTTTTTATTTAGGATTCATATAATTTCGATATTTCTTTCTAATGCTAACAATGGGTAAAAAAAAAAAAATCGCTTTTGTCAAAAATGTTGAATAAATACTGAATCCACCTGAAAACATCTAGGCTTTGTAAGTAAGTGTTGCAGCTCAATACGTGCCATATCCTCCTTCTCTCTCTCATTCTCTTTCTCTCTCTCTCACACCACACACACACACACACAAACACACACACACATTGACTTTCTAAGGCCAAACTAAAGAAAATCATATTGTTAGTCATTTTTTTTCTCATTTCTGATGATGGTTTTGCTATTTTTATAGAGACATGATTATTAAGATCATAACTATGTTTGGAATGAGACCAAAGCATAAAGTAAAAAATACCATGCAAATCCTTATTTATATAAATTTGATAAGGGATTGTGTAAAGTATACTGATTTGTATTATTCTTGGTCAAGATGTTCTTTTTCAAACTAGGCTAGAATCTATTATAATCATATTCTTTTATTAATAATTATTATCACTATTTTAATAAACACTATTGGCATTCTGAAAATAAGAAAAATTACTATGTTCTCTGTGATATATATAGACCCCTCCCAGGAATTATATTTGTTAAAAGGGAAATCAGTAGTTTAGCAATAATATATAGCGTTAATAAGAGCTTGTCTGAAATATATCAATTGCTCAGTAAATAATCTTCATTACTGTTATCAAGTCATGTCATTTTTCTTTTTTGGTTTATTTATGCATTTGACTTTTATATTCCATTTTTGGTTGTTAGTTGCTTTCAATCAAAAATTTAGAAAGGAAGTTCTTGTAATTCAAGTCATATGAACAAAAGGTCAATAATTAATATATTTAAATAATTACATTGGTTTTCAACTACTCATGATAAATTACCACAAACTTAATGACTTAAAACCACACAAATTTATTATTTTATTGTTCTATAAGTTAGAAATTCAGCTTGGGCCTTCTTGAGCTAAAACCAAGTTCTTGGCAGGAACACATTTTGATCTGAAGTGTCTGGGTGAAAACTTTTTTCCTTGTAGTTCACAGTTTCTAGAGTCTACATTACTTGGCTGTGACACCTGAATCTTCAAAGCCAGGAACAGTAAATTGAGTCCCTTCCACTTTCCATATTTCTTCCCTTTCTTCTGCCTCATCTCTCTAAGATAGCCAGGAAAGATCCTTCACTTTCAAAGACTCATATGATTAAACTGGACTCTTCCAAATAATTCAGGATAATCTCCACATCTCAAATTCACTCCTTTTAATCATATCTGCATCCACAAATGTTCTGTGGTTAGGGCATAGGCTTCATTGGGTGCCATTATTCTGCCTACTACAAAAACCTTTAAAGATTTTTAAAATATTTTTTAAGATATTAGAAATTTTAGTTGAGTTTTGATTGTATATCATACTCATTTTTTTAATTCCAGATTCCATTTTAGCACACTTTTTCTTAAATTACTTTCACCAAGTCTATTACTGTGTAGATCAACAACAAAATATCAATAAAAAAAAAGTTTCTGAAGAAAGTTTCTACCTCTCTTTAGTTACGTGTGATTCCTTAAGTCAGAGACATGCTTTCTATAGTTATCTGTAACTCCTATATTTTTGCTTGTTTAATTAATATTATTAAGTAACCAGCTACAAGAATAGGTTAAGAATTCACACAAGACTGAATAGCAAGACTATTACAGTTAATATATGACATATGGAAAGATTATCTTTTACTGAGGAGCAAAACTTAGCTTTCTACTTTTCATATATTTAGAAGAATTTATAAGCTCAAGCATTTGTAAGTTTAGATCAACACTGATAAGAAACAAAAATAAATTATCAAATAAATTATTTTATAATTATAATTATAATTATATTATATAATTAAATAACTAATTTATATTATAATTTATATTTATATATAAATATATATATTTATATATTGTATAAATAGATTATAGATTATATATATAGATTATAGATTATATAGATTATATATATAATTTTTATATAATATAATTAATTTATATTATAATTTATGATATAATTATAATTATATTATATAATTAAATAATTAATTTGTTTTATGATTATGATTATAAAATAAATTATCAAAACAACAACAACAACAACAACACTTGCCAGTATGTCTTTTGCATTCAAGTGAACATGATATTTCTTTCTATATATCTCTAACTCAAGAATAAATCTTAGAAGTAAAAAGTATCATATATTCCTTTTTGGCTCAATGCAAAAAAAAATAGATACTTTATATATAGTATGCCTTTTAAAATCAATTAAATATTACAAATGAATTCTGTTTTACCAATAGTCATCAATATGACTTCAACATCATTATGTAAAACATATTTCAGGGTTATTGCTAATAATTGCTAATCACCAATTTATATGTCACAGATAATTAGCATGCTTTCACTCATTGGAAAGGAAGTAACTTCAGCATAAATTTAGTGCCTTAACACAGAGAAACATGACTCTTTAACAAATAAAATTATTCCAAAGATGATAGCAGAGCTCCTTCTCACTTCTCTGTTGAAGTAAAATTTGACTGATTTGAATTTGCATTTTCACTAGATAATTATGATAACCAGATTAATCATAAAGCCTCAATACATTGTGATCATTCTGGGTTTTAATGAGACCAGAGATCTTTTTTGAAGCTATGTAAATATAAAGACTGTTGGACTGAATAGCAGAAAGAAATCTACCCTGGGAATCTAAAGATGTAGAGCTCATTGCATTATTTCTCACTGGAACATTAGTCAGCTAAGCTAGTAGTCTTGGACAAATTATTAAAGTTTTCTGGGTAAAATATGGAGGTTGGAGTAAGTCATCTACACATTTCCTTCCAGGATTATTAACTATATTATTCTTTCTAAATCCATAAAAATCAGTTAGAATTAATCACCCACAATAAAGAAGCACATGTTTTCTCTTCTGAACCAATGGTTAATTATATTACAAAAAAACCCCGATGCATTTCAGATTAAAATAAATGAGGGGAAGAGGTAAAATGGTGGAGTAGGAGGAGGACCTTAGTGTTTGACCCTCAAACACAGCTAGATAAATATCAAATCATTCTGAATACATAAGAAATTGATTTGAGGACTGGTAATACAAACTGTACAACTAGAGGGAGAGAAGAGGCCATACTGTGGAAGGTAGGACATTCAGGGATATGGCTTGGGAAAGAAAAGGATTACTAGTATGGTGGGTGGAGATAGAGAGAGAGAGAGGAACGCTCAAAGAAAACAGTTCCCCAGAGCCATGCCTGGGAATGCAAGAGGGGCTGATTTTCATGAGTTTTTGCAAGCAATGGGGCTCAAAGCTGGAGTTTTAGAGGTCTGCACCATGGCGGGTCTGGAACCTAGTGGGTACTGTGTGCTCCTATGGAGAAGGAGGACAGATAGTCTGGTGAAGATCATGATCTGAGGATCCTCTGGGATATAGGGACAGTTCCTCTTTTTGTAGTGTATGTGGAAGAAATGGCATTGTCTATCTGGGAACAAAAGAGTGGATGGATACTATTTCCTTCCCTTACCCTTGAGCATTGGTGCATAGACAGCTGCAGAGGGCAGCTAACATAGACACTGGCAAACCTGTGTGAGTTCCAGCATAGCAAGACCTTTCCCCAGAGGACCAATGCAAGTCTCCACCATGCCAGTTCCCTAAACTTTGAGGTTTTAACACTCAGCTCACCTTCCTGGAACAGAACACAAATGCACTGTGCTGGCTGGTGGGGAGGTACCCTAGACACAGTCAAGGTGAAGCCCGAGATCTGAGGGACACCTGCTTAAGCACAAGGGGAGAATGTTAACTCTTCTGAGAGGGCTACCCCCCTCTCCAGGGAACAGGGAACTGGCTGGAGCCATCCCCACTGTCCTTCCACACTTACCATTCAACATAAACTAACTTTAGTAAGCAGCATAGTGCCAAGAGTTGAAGCCCAAACCTCTAAAGCCCTGCCCCCCTGTACTCTGCAGGTGCCTTTTTTTCTGGGGCAAGTATGCCTAAGAACCAATGCAATGGGCTCATCCCACAGAAGACCAACACAAACCCCCACAGGCACCATCTACTGATCACAGAGTTCTGGAAAATTTCAGCTCTTGTGGAATTTGCATTAGATCTCCTTTAACAAGCAGACTAGAGCACACCTAGTTAAAACTCACCTCACTCTGGCCAAGATCCCATCACTCCCCACTTCAGGCAAAGGGAATTCTGCACAGGACTGACTTGAGGAAAAGAGCTGCCAAAAGAGTACCAGAATGCAGCATATACTGGATTTACATCATGAAGTGCCAGGCCCTGGAAAATATCTACCCTCTTCTTCATAAAACCATTACCCCCAGGAGCAGGAAACATAACAGTTTTTCTTAACACAAAGAAGAAGGTGGAAACCTAGACAAAATTTCAAGATGGATGAATTTATCCCAAAGAAAGAAGAAGAAAAGTTCACAGCTAGGGATATAATCAAAACTGGTAAAAGTAACGTGCCTGAGCTAGAATTTAAAGCAACAATGATAAGGATACTACCGGGGCTTAAGAAAAGCCAAGGAGACCCCAAGGAGTCCCTTAGAGATAAAAGACCTAAAACTACCCATGTAAAAATGAAAAATGCAATAACTAAGATTCAAAACCTTGTAATGATCACAAGGATGGAAAAAAATAAGAAAAAAATAAGTGGTAGAGAAGATAAAATTATGGAGAATAATGAAGCTGATAAGAAGTGGGAAGGGAAAAGATCAGAAACGTAGGCTTAGGAAATTCAAGGACTCCATAAGGTATACTAATATTTTTATCATAGGAGTCCTAGAAGAAGAAAAGAAAAAAGAGAAAGAAGATTTCTTTAGGAAATTAGAGCCAAAAACATCTCTAATCTGGGGAAGGTAATAGATATCAAAATTCAGGGTGCACAGAGAATGCCCATAAAAATCAGCAAAAGCAGGTTAACACCAAGAGATATCATAGTT
The DNA here is from genome assembly GCF_022355385.1 of Mustela nigripes. NCBI lineage: Eukaryota > Metazoa > Chordata > Mammalia > Carnivora > Mustelidae > Mustela > Mustela nigripes. Next base: position 229,854,612 of record NC_081557.1, on the reverse strand, counting down.
AAATTTTCAAAATATAGAGATATAGAAAAAAAAAATCCTAGAGCAACAAGACAAGATACCCCAAATTACAAGGGAAGACAAGTAAGTTTGGGGCAGGTCTGTCTACAGAAATTTGGTAAGCCTGAAAAGAGTGGAATGATATATTCAACATGCTGAATGGGAAAAATATGCAAGAATATTTTATCCAACGAGCCTGTCATTCAGAATAGGAGAGATCGTTTCCCAGACAAGCAAAAACCAAAGGAGTTTGTGACAACTAAATCAACCCTGCAAGAAATATTAAAAGGGATTCTTTGAATGGAAAGAAGGACCAAAGCAACAAAGACTAAAAAGGAACAGAAAAAAATCTCCAGAAACAATGATAAAATAACTAATAAAGTGTCACTAAGTTCGTATCTATCAAGAATTAGTCTGAATGTAATAAATAAAAGCTCCAGTCAAAAGACATAAGATGTCAAGATAGATTTAAAAAAAAAAAAAGTATCTGTATGCTGCCTACAAGAGACACACTTTTTTAAAAATTTTTAAAAATTTTTTTAGATTTTATTTATTTGAGAGATAGAGTGTGAAGACTCTCTCAGGGGGAGAGGCAGAAAGAGAGGGAGAAGCAGATCTCCGTTGAGCAGGGAGCTTAACAGGGAGTGTGTGTGTGTGTTGGGGGGCTAAATCCCAGGACCCTGAGATTCTGACCTGAGCTGGAGACAGACAAACAACTGAACCATCCAGGCACTCCCAAGGGACTCATTTTAGACCTAAAGACACCTGCAGATTGAAAGTGAGGAGATGAAGAACAATTTATTAGGCAAATGGATGTCAAAAGAAATCCAGAGTAGCAATATTTTATCAGACAAACTAGATTTTAAACCAAAGAGTGTAACAACGGATGAAGAAGGGTACCACGTCATAATAAAGGGGTCTATCCAACAAGAACATCTAACAATTATAAATATTTATTGCCCTCAACTTGGGAGAACCCCAATGCATAAAATGATTAAAAATAAACATAAAGGATATCATTGATAATAATACAAAATAGTAGGGCTCTTTAAAACCACACTTACAGGGCGCCTGGGTGGCTCAGTTGGTTAAGCAACTGCCTTCGTCTCAGGTCATGGTCCCGGAGTCCCAGGATCGAGTCCCGAATCAGGCTCCCAACTCCATGGGGAGTCTGCTTCTCCCTCTGACCTTCTCACCTCTCATGCTCTCTCTCACTGTCTCTCTCTCAAATAAATAAATAAAATCTTTCAAAAAAAAAAAACACACACAAACACACTTACAACAATGGACAAATCATCTAAACAGAAAATTAATAAGGAAACAATGGCTCTGAATGACACACAGAACCAGGTGGACCTAACAGGTATATTTAGACTATTTCATGATAAAGCAGCAGAATACACATTCTTTTCATGGGCATATAGGACCTTCTGCAGACTAGATCACATCCTAATTAAGCCTTAACAGGTACAGAAAGATTGAGATCATACCATACATTTTGCTGACCACTACACTAAGAAACTTGAAGTCAACCACAAGAAAAAAAAAAAAAAAAAAAAAAAGAAAGATCACAAATACATGGACATTATAGAATATCCTACTAAAGAATAAATGGGTCAACCAGAAACTGAAGAAGAAAATTTAAAAATATATATATATAGAAACAAATGAAATAAACGCACAATTACCCAAAACTTTTGTTTGGGATGCAGCAAAGCGGTCATATGTGGGAAGTATATGACAATACAGCCCTGCTTCAGGAAGCAAGAAAATAATCATATATGCAACATAAACTTACACTTAAAGGAGCTAGAAAAAGAACAATAAATGAAGCCTAAAATCAGCAGAAGAAGGGAAATAATAAAGATTAGAACAGAAATAAATGATATAGAAACAAACACACAAAACCCAGTAGAATAGATAATGAAACCAGAAGCTGCCTCTTTGAAAAAAATTAACAAAATTGATAAACAGCTAGCCAGACTTATCAAAAAGAGAAAAAAAATTCTCAACAAAATATTAACAAATTGAATCCAACAAACATTAAACATTTTTCCAAAGAAGGCATACATATGGCTAACAGACACATGAAAAGATCCTCAATATCACTCACCAAGGAATACAAATCAAAACTACAATGAGATACCACCTCACACCTGTTAGAATGGGTAAAATTAACAACATAGGAGAAAACATGTTGGTGAGGATGCAGAGAAAGGGAACTTCTCTTACATTCTTGATAGGAATGCAAACTGGTGCAGCCACTGTAGAAAATAATATGGAGTTTCCTCAAAAAGCTAAAAATAGAGCTACCCTATGACCAAACAATTGCACAACTTGCTATTTACGCAGAGTATAAAAAATACTAATTCAGTGGGATATATGCATCCTGACACTTATTGCAGTATTATCAACAATAGCCAAATTATGGAAAAACCCCAAATGCCCATCTAACTCATGAATGGATAAAGATTTGGTATATATACACAATAGAATATTACTCAGCCATCAAAAAGAATGAAATCTTGTAAAGATGTGGATGGAGCCAGAGAGGATTATGCTAAGCAAAATAAGTCAGTCAGAGAAAGACAAATACCATATGATTCCACTCATATCTGGAATTTAAGATATGAAACATATGAACATGGGGGTGGGAAAGAGAGAGGCAAACCATAAAACAGACTGTTAACTATAGAGAGCAAATTGAGAGTTGATGGAGGGGAGGTGGGTTGGATGAGAATGGGCTAAATGGGGGATGGGTATTAAGGAGGGTACCTGTTGTAATGAGTGCTGGGTATTGTATATAAGTGATGAATCACTAAATTCTACTCCTGAAACCAGTATTACTTTATATGTTAACTAAATAGAATTTAAATAAAAACAAAGCTACAAAAAAAAAGATTGAAAAATTTAAAAGTAACTGACTTTTCTCCAAATTAAACAAAGAAACAAATAAAGCACATCTTTCTTCCTTCTATTCTTTCTTCTCTTGTTCATCTCTCCTTTCTTTTTCTTTCCCTATTTCTACCTTCTAAGTTAGATAATTTAAAACAACAATTTAAAAGGTATAAGAGAACAAACTAAATGCAGATGTAGGAGTTAAGAATCATGAAACAGTAAAAAAGTCATAGGGATAATTCTTTCAAAACTCCTAGGAATAGACATTATATAGCAAAGTATTTAACAAAAACAACAGACTTGAACATTTTAAGCCAAAATCCACATTGAGACATAATTAAAATGTCATTAAAAATGATAAAGTTCCTATTATTAAAATGAAGCATCTTGAATAATCACATGCTAATTGTTTTTTTCCATAACTAAATCAGAAAGGCCCCACCAAGTTCTCTATGTAAAGTTTGAAAATAATAACCAAATATTGAAATATATCCATTGTCAACATTTGCAATTTAATTAATGCTGAAGACATTTTTAAATGAGCTTATGAACTCATTATAAAAACTAGTAACAAAATTTTAAATTGATGTTTAGTAAGTATAATTTTTTAAAGATTTTTAAATTTACTTATTAGACAGAGACAGTGAGAGAAGGAACAGGAGCAGGGGGAATAGGAGAGGGAGAAGCAGGTTTCCCACTGAGCAGGGAGCCAGAAGCCATGGTGGATCTCAGGACCCTGGGATCATGACCTGAGCCAAAGGCAGACGCTTAATGACTAAGTCACCCAGGCACCCCTGTAAATATAATTTTGTAGAGGGCATTCATACTTTGGGGAAGAATTTTTTTTTTTCTGGAATCTAAGATACAAGTTGCATAAGTTAATGAATCTAAAGTACAAGCTCTAAACATAAATGTCCATAGAAAATAGGTAACAAATAAGATGTAAAATTGTAAAGTGTATAAATCCAGCACTGTGAGTGGCCAAGACTTAAGTGGACCAGGAGAGTACATGTTCACATAGAAAGGGTGGTAAAAGCTTGACTCCAGATAACTTGTGCTGATGTGACCCGATCAGTCTTTAGAAAAATCTTAGACAAAGAAATAAATTACAAAATATTTTAACTTGGGATGCTGGGTGGCTCAGTGGATTAAAGCCTCTGCCTTTGGCTCAGGTCATGATCCCAGGGTCCTGGGATCGAGCCCCACATGGGGCTCTCTACTTAGCAGGTAACCTGCTTCCCCTCTCTCTCTCTCTCTCTGCCTGCCTCTCTGCCTATTTGTGATCTGTCTCTCTGTCAAATAAATAAATAAAGTCTTTAAAAAATATTTTAATTTAATAATTGCAATATTAGTAATTTTACTTAAATATATTTAAATAACTTGCAGGTTTTTTACACTTTTACCTATATTTACTATTACTTTGGAATAAAAATTTGAAGTCATAAAGAAGATAGTATTACTCATGGCTTACAGTTAAGGAAATTAAATGAATTCAAGAGAGTTTATCAAAATAAGCTTAAAATTCAAATCAAAGTCTCCAGGGTCTCCTAATCATACACAGGCTATTATATCACCCAACGTTCTCTGGTTTGGACTCAGGATTTTACAAGTATCTGTTGACTCTGTATATGCAACAAAACAAAACACACACACACATGCACATACACACACATTGCCATCATTGCTTAAATTTTGGCTCACACTGAAGTTAGAATGTCAATATTAGACCTATTTCTGATTGATATGTCCTAGAATATTGTGTATAAAAACTTACACACGTGAAAAGAAAGACATACAGAAAGATACCAAAATGCATGCAAGTATGGAATGAATTCAAGTATTATGGGCAGGGAAAATACACTCAAAATATAATGATTTATTTGGTATGAAATCTGCATCTACATTCCTACAAATAAGAACAACAGAAATTAGAATCTGATGAAAAAAATGTTTTCTGAATCCACTAATAGAAACATTCTTACAAATAAAATGTTGATTTTTAGCGGAAGCTCTCATATTTTAGATGAACTACCCATTTGCTGGTAATTTAGGTAAGTTTATTTAGTTTCCATGCTTCAGAAATGGGCTAAGAAATATCTTAAGCATAAAATGAAATATACATACTAAGCGTTCAGCACAGGGAGGGACCGTAGAGCATAAAAAGTGTCAGTTAATGTGGAATATTCTCCAATGACTCCACAAATTTCCTTCAAAATAGAGTGACATTCCTCCCAGTTGCTGGGTCACATAACTCAATGGCCAGCTTTTTTCAAGAATGCCCTCAGCTGAAAAGGGATGCCTCACTTAAATCATGCCCCTTTCTGAAGGCAGCCCAATCCCATGACTACTTTACTCAGCAATATAAAGGCTGGTCCCTTGGCTCCACAAGGCAACACAGAAATGGGCCATCCTAACTCCAGAATTCTATGTAGGATCAAGTGGAAGCCTTTGTTGAGACTGTACTTTATCCCACTTTCATTTTCTGCCCAATCTCAGTTCTCCCCTTTCCTGATAGGTCTTGATCCTGAGAGCACACCCCAAATAACTTCCTGTGCAATAATCTCTTATAACCTGCTTCCCCAGGAACTCCGCCTCCAACACATACTATAACTTTCACTTTTCTAGTTTCAAATTGTGTATGTTAAAATAAACTGTTTAAAACTAATTTTTACACTGATTACTTTTCTTTTTAACATCATATCTTTAAGGCATGAAATCCTATACTTATTTCTTTATCTGAGAGTCATTTCATGACTGAATTTTTTGGAATATGTGATACTTTACACACTTACTCTTTTAGGTCCATAAAGCAAGACTACAAGTGCAAACTAGCCCCAAGGCTCTTTTTAAGGCTGAACTGGGAGAATCAATTAGGTACTTACTACCCTCAGAATATCCTACAATATTCACTTAGAAATTTAATAGTTCAGATACATCCTTTTTTTAGGCTTCCTTTCCATAAGTCTCTATAACATTGCTTTTAAAAATATTTTGAAACTAATGTTCCTTTTATGCTGCAGTTATTCGCTTTTATAATTCTAATTAGAAATAAATTTCGAGACTCTAGTTTCGGCTTGGAAATGTACAGATTTTATCCAAATACAAATTACTTTGAAAAAAATACCCAGCAAAATGTACTAAATTAGTAGAATTATCTAATCACATTGAATATTTTTCTAGGGAGCCGACAAAAATACAAGCAAACTCTCTATAGACCTTTAAAAAAGAAACTTGATTAAAATCATTGATTGAACCAAGTAAGTGAGCTCTATTCACCTTAAAACTTAACTCAAACACCAACTTTTTAAAATAAAAAACACTATTGTAGAATTTTAATCTTTCTATCTCTAATAATAAACTATTCTTTCTTTGAAATTGCCCCAGAATTATGAGTATTCTCAGGATATAAAGATCGTTATTCTTTTTTTTTTTTTTTTTTTTTTAAGATTTTATTTGTTTATTTGACAGACAGAGATCACAAGTAGGCAGAGAGGCAGGCAGAGAGAGAGAGAGGAGGAAGCGGACTCCCTGCTGAGCAGAGAGCCCAATGTGGGACTCGATCCCAGGACCCTGAGATCATGACCTGAGCCGAAGGCAGCGGCTTAACCCACTGAGCCACCCAGGCGCCCAAGATCGTTATTCTTAAAACTAGATTCTGAACATTCTAAATCTTGTTTATGAATCTGGAAAGCATGTTTTTGTTAGAACAATGTAAATAAATACATTCAACATGTAGCTGCCTGTATTTCATATTTGTTATTTAAAACCATACACTTGTCCATTGTAAAAGAGATTGAAATTTGAGATAAGTATATTTTAATAGCCAATATATACAATTCTGTTTAATATGGTTTCATGTTTTATAACAATAGGTGCAGTTCTGTCTTCTGTAAGTAACTTAATCCTTTGCCCAATTAAAAAGTTAATGTTGATAGAATGATATGAAAATTTGTGTTCTCTGATTGATGCAATTTTTTCAAGAGCACTAAGTATATAAAATCTCTCAGATCACTGTTGATAGTAGTAATTTTTGTTATATCTAGAGTTATATATAAGTCAAAAAGAAGATGATCTCAGATAAAATATTCATGGTGATAAAACACAATTAACAACAACAACAACAAAAATAATTAACAAAAATTGTGGTTTACATGAGAGCTCATTTAAATGAATTATATATAAATAAATGTAGTGATAATATAAATTGTAAGGAAAATAGGATACAATTTTAGAAGATTCTATCAGACATTTTTCAGAGTAGTTATTTCATTCTACACTTTTATAAGGAAATGTTTAGGAGACTCAATTGGTGCATATCCTTTCAATTTTTTTTTTTCCCAAAAATGTCTGAATAATTCTAGCTGTTGTGGAATAGTATCCTAATTACATTTTAAAGTGTATTTCCTTAATATCTAATAATGTTTAATAACTTTTTATGCTGGCTAAGAGGCTGAGCTATGATTTGAACCAGCCTGTCTGAATTCACAGCCTACAGGTTCAACAACTAATTTATATTAAATTAATACAAAATATCTAAATAACTGTCTAGTCTAGTTGACTGTGAATATATTACACAAAATCAGCTTTTAAGAAAACTTGAGTTTCCAGTGTAATGGGCATAAAATGAGAGCTCAAATTTATTAGAAGGGCTTAAAAATGAGACAATCAATGAATAAAATTTAAAAAAAAGAAAACTTTATATTTCTCAAGGTTTTTATGATCCTCATAAGAACAGGTGACTCAGTGGAAAAGATGAGTGCCCTTAAATATTTGAAAGTTCCCCACATACCAAATCAGAAAATATTCTACCCCAGCCTGCAATTGCTAGATCACAAAACGTCACCACTCATATGGGAACACATAATTATTCTCAGGAAGAAGCAGCATTTTGATCTACTAAGTATCTTTTTTGCTGAGTCTGAAATTAGGCCAATAACACTTTTTCTTTCTAGTGGCATTCTTTATAATCAACTAAAAAGTTTAGGCTCTTGTCAAGGTAAATTAGTGAGATGTAATTTTATGTGTCAGTTCGAGTGCCTGTGGAGTTTCCAGATTAAACATTATTCCCAGATGTGACTGTGAAGGTGTTTTGGGATGAAATTAGCATCCAAATTGGTGGATTTAGTAGGTAGCTTGTTCTACTCAATGTGGTGGCCACCATTCAATCCTTTGAAGGACTGAATAGAAATAAAAGTAAATGAAGCAGAAATTCGTCCCCTTTTATCCCCACTTTACTGTTGAACTAAGACATCTCATTTCACTTTTTCTGGAATTCACAGCTTTGACTCCTCTGGTTTTCAGACCTTCAAACTCAGACTGAATTCCACTGACTTTTCTGGGTCTCCAGCTTGCAAATAGCAAGTCATGAGACTTCTCAACCTCGTAACAAATTTCCTTATATATTTACATAAATCCAACTCCTCTGTTTCTCTGAAAAATACTGACTAATGAAATAAGATATCTTCAGATTTATACCCCAAACTTTACTAATACCTGTCAAAAGCCAGCCTTCTCCATTTCCATACATCCAGGTTTCAAGGATCCTAAAGTTGAATTACTGGAAGCTCTATCCAAGGTCTCCCCGTTAACAGGAAAAATCAAGTATGCTAATATTTTCTGTATCCCACAAGGCTCCTCACTCTTTTTTTCCAAATGAATTCCTGTTTATAGCCTTTTTCTTAGCTTTCCTCACTATTTGATCAAGTAGCAACCATATGAGGTCCTGTACAGGGAAAGCTCTCTAAACAGAACTTGTTTTCTAGACCAGGGGTTGGCAGCCTCGGAGAGTTGCATATTAACTCTTCTTTTCATCCTTAGTACAGAGGAGGCAGTATCTGAAGAGAAGACAGGCTGACTCCTGAATTTTCCTTTCTCAACCTCCACAGCCTGCACTAGAGAATGCGACAGAGGGAGATAGCAGCTCTTCTTCCTAAGGCAGAATCTCAGACCCCCTTGAAACAAACCTGCCCTAAGAATCAGCTTTGACCAGAAGGACATAGATACAGTCTAATTGCTATTATTTGTGGGCCCTGAGCAAGAGTATAAATGCAGATACATACATATTCTTATCATTTTAACCAGTAATTAAATTTTCATTTAAAAAAAGAATATGATTTTGCAGAATTTCACTTGGCTTATTCGAAAAAGTCAATTTACTTATCAATAAATTATCCAAATTGGATGCCTGCGTGAGCAGAAGCCTCTGCCTTCGGCTCAGGTCATGATCTCAGGGTCCTGGGATCGAGCCCTGCATTGGGCTCTCTGTTCGGCAGGAAGCCTGCTTCTTCCTCTCTCTCTCTGCCTGCCTCTCTGCCTACTTGTGATCTCTATCTGTCAAATCAATAAATAAAATCTTAAAAAAATAAATAAATTATGCAAACAAACAGGAAACACACAGAGAAACACACACAAACCAGATTCCCAAACAATCCATTGGTCAAGAGCATGCTATGAAAGCACACGCACGAGGTGTATTTTTCCACCATGTCAGCTTTATGCAATCATAAAGCAAAGTAAATCACAATTGTAAAGCAGGTTCAGGATTTCAAACTCAGTGACATTGCATCATGTGATCAAAGTTGGCTTCTTACACATCACAGAGAGCAGGACCGAAGACAAGCCACACAACAAAGAAGAGAATAGAAGAGTGCAGGAAGTTAACCAACCAAATGCCAAGTCAGTCTGTGGGCACACAGTTGAGATAAGTAAGGCCTGGGTCCAGCTCAGCTCTTGGCACTTACTGCTTCTGATGTTCAAGCTGGGAAGGATCTTGGTTCTGTTCAGAGATCATGGAGATCAATGGGTGGACCCTTCAGCAGCAGTTGCCTTTTTGAAGTGGTCAGACATAGAGGGGTCAGGTCTAAAGAATCAATTTGCTACCAAAATCCTTACCCTCTTTAAAGGGTTTAATCGGTTTTGGGTCTCTGCAGACCTTTTCTGGTTCTGCTTGTTATCAGTTCTGGTGAGGGTCTGTCAGTTGATGTTGGTTCCTGTGATGTCTCCTAGCTGCAGTACCTTAACTGCTTGCATCATTGCTTGTCATGTCCCTGCTCGGTATGAGAGACCCCATTTTGCTCTCTACACCATCCAAGTACCCAATGAGTAAGTCAAATAATAATTTGCAAACACACCCACAGACATGGAAAATCCTTAACAAATATAACCCATCACAATTTAAAAATTCCTAAACTAAGAATTATCCTATCTTTATTTGGTCATTAATTGATATATGGTGGTTTTGCTCAAATTTCATATATTTTTTTTTAGTATAATGAGTAAACACATCCTGTTACCAACTGTTAACAACAAACACAGAAACATGCAGGAAAAAAAAAATATGGATACCAACCAAAGATTTAAAATCATCCTTTAAAAAAAATAAACAAAACCATCATATTCCTAAGTAGTTTACATTGAAAGAAATTATGTAAGTGTAGGGCTGGGAGTTTCGGGTTTTTATAATGCAATGGGAATCCTGTTTAAATTTGCCATGTCCAAGAAACCTTAGATGTTCAAGGCTAAATTAAAAGATAAATATATGTACTCTGAGAGGATGTCTTTACTTAACAGAGTTTTTTATTCTGTTTTCTGTGATAGTTTGTTTAACATTAAGCTCTTCAAATCTATCAGATACTAATAATATTTGTGAAATTAAGAACTAGATATTTTTTTAGAAGAACAAGCATCTAGGGTTAACAGGCTACAGTACATTCCAAAGTTAAATTATATAAACTTTTCAATTCTACGTTGTCAACAAAGATTTCTCCAGTTTTTCTATGCACTGATGTGTTTCATTGTTCCTTTAAGTTCATATTGTAAAAGTAAAAAATAAAGGTAGCTTAGAAAGAAATTTCTTCCTGTGTCTCTCCTTTTTTAATTCTGAAAATTTTTAACTGGTTTTTTTCCTTGTTGTAGTAATTAAGTGGTAACATTATTTATATACACTTTAATAGATACAATTATATAAAGAATCATGGCTGTAAGAATGTGAATGCTGTACTGTATATAAGTTAATCATGAGGAAGCTGTACTTTATCAGTTCTAGTAATACCTGCTGCTCAGATAAATAAAGGGTATAACTTAGAGAATGTTCAGCTGATATTATGAACAATAGAATGTCAGTACTGCTGTTCATGAATAGCATACCAAGTACTGAATTACAGCTTAAGTATTACATTTCATTGTATTTTCTTAAGTATTATATTATATATTCTTAAACAAGAGTATACCAAGGTCAAGTATCATCAGATCCAGTTAAATTACAGAAATTAGTACAGGTTTGTATTGTTAGATTTAAAACAAAATAGAAATCTACTTATTATAAAAATTTTAAATACTTATAAAATAATATAAGTATACATGCATATGTACCTACTACATATAAAATAATTAAAAGAATCAAAATAGCTAGCATTCATGGAGATGTAATACATCAGACACATGTTTTAACATGTAATAAATGTGTCATGTAATCCTTGAAATAATCTTTGGCAAGCATAATTTCTAACTCCATTTTATGTGAGAAAAACAAAATACAGAGAAGTTGGGTAACCTTTACAAAGTCAAATGGCCAAAAATTGCTCAAGCCAGGAGTTAGAAATCATCTTTCAGACTCAGAATAAAGTATATACAGGTAATCATTCTTAAAATGTTTTTGAACAATGAAATCTAGCAATTACTACTGGCTTTGCAGGTTTGAAGTTAAAGCAATTTATGTACAGAAGTTATCAATACCACTATTAGGCATAAATACTTATTGAGGGGTACCTGGGTGGCTCAGTGGGTTAAGCCTCTGCCTTCGGCTCAGGTCATGATCTCAGGGTCCTGGGATTGAGCCCCACATGGGGCTCTCTGCTCAGCAGGGAGCCTGCTTCCTCCTCTCTCTCTCTTGCCTTTCTGACCACTTGTGATCTTTCTCTGTCAAATAAATAAATAAAATCTTTAAAATAAATAAATACATACATACATACATAAACAAATGCTTACTGAACACTTCTCAGGCAGGACTAGGAATATATAGTGTGAAAAAAAAAAAAGTCAGTCTGAAAGGGGGCAGCAGGTCATGAAATGGAGAATCTCCTGCATATGATGTGCCCTGAGGAGAAGAGACCTTAAGAGCCAAAGGACTGATTTCCATTGAATGCCTGATTTATAGAAGACTGAGACTTATTCAGGCCAATGAACATCTACCAAGAATTTCTTCCCAGCCTCAAGCTACTGAACTAACTGCTTCAACTCTCTTTGGACTGCTCCCTCTTTGCACTCCTGACCAAAAACTACAGCTTGCCCTAAACTGTCAAGGGACTTGCATGTAACTTGTTATAGCATGTGCTTCCTGAATCCCAATTCCTCTGGTATTCCCAAATCAACAAAATTCATTCTGATCATTCTGATCATTCAAGTTTGCCTCAGTTTCCCTCCTTTCTTTAGGTTGACAATATAGCTATGAAACTGTTCCGGCTTTCAAGAAGTTTATATTTCATTTGAAAAATTACAGTTTAGAACAAAATTTCTTTCCAAAAAAGTACACGTCTGCTAAAAAAGAATGTATTTAAAACACTAATTTTATAAATCAAAGTTTGGTCATCTGGAAGCTGGGTTTCAGAGATCTCCACCCCAGACTAACTAAATCAGAATCTGCATTTTAACTTCAGACTCAGGGGGCGCCTGGGTGGCTCAGTGGGTTAAGCCGCTGCCTTCGGCTCAGGTCATGATCCCAGGGTCCTGGGATCGAGCCCCGCATCGGGCTCTCTGCTCAGCGGGGAGCCTGCTTCCTCCTCTCTCTCTGCCTGCTTGTCATCTCTCTCTGTCAAATAAATAAATAAATAATCTTAAAAAAAAAAAAAAAGAAAATTTAACTTCAGACTCAGTTGACTTCTCTGTATACTACAGTTTGAGAAGAAGAGATGAAATAAACCTTGCATTGCACTGTATTATATTCTATCCTTATGTCCAGGTCCTCTGCTATTTTCTAACTAAAGATGTATTATAAAATATTTAGTCATACTTTTTTGCTGCCATAATTCCTTCATTTCCAACCCCAACCATGACAAGAAAAGGAAAAATACTAATTTTCTCCATAAATAGCACAGAATTATAATAAATATATATTCAGTCCTGTGTATGTTTCTAGTAAGATAACTAAAGTGTGATCTTCCAGGGGATTTTAAATTCAATATTATATTGTGTGTGGCTATCATCAGGATGTTTTCATCTAAGACCTATTCATCTTGATTGACAATGAGATTCTGGGTCTTTTCCTTTTAGCTTTCTTTAAGTGTATTCATAGAATCCAGATTAACAAATCTGAACCTACCTAAGTAGTATTAAGAAGACTATTAAGAAGCTAATGTTCTTTAAAAAAGTCACATATTCTGTATCACATAATAAGATATAAAAATCTAAGCATCCTTTCATAAGATTACATATAGTGATGATCTACTCTGAGGATCCAGGAGATAATAGATAGTTGACAATCACAATTAATACTTGACAAAATTAAGAATGTAACCAGCTGGGACGCCTGGGTGGCTCAGTTGGTTAAGCGGCTGCCTTCAGCTCAGGTCATGATCCCAGAATCCTGGGATCGAGTCCCACATCAGGCTCCTTGCTTGGCAGGGAGCCTGCTTCTCCCTCTGCCTCTGCCTTCCACTCTGTCTAACAAATAAAATCTTAGAAAAAAAAAAAAAAGAATGTAACCAGCTTTGTTTTCATAGTAAAACATTAATATTTTTCTCCAACACCCTCAAGATAGCATAATCTTTATTAAAGTTTATCAAAGGGTTAAAAATTTTTTTTTTTTTACTAGATAAGCTATAATCCAGATCGGATATCCGTATACTGTGTTTTGAACTCCACACTTAACTCAAATTACTGGGTGATCACAGATAGTGGTTCTTTCCCAAGTTTTTCCTTCTCTGTTCTCCCTCTTTTTGTCTTCCTACTCTTACAAAAAGTTAGAACTTTCTATCTGGGAGTTTCATTTAATACTCTTTAACTCAGCTATTTTAACTTATTTTGGCATGGTGAATTATTGAAGACAACCTGCCCTGCTTCTCAAACTTAGAAAAATCTCTCATTCACCAGAATAATGACTATAAACTCTCTCTGCTCTAATTTAAATAATTATTATTACTGCTGCTGCTGTTGTTATTATTATTATTTAAAGACTCCTAGCACTGGAACACAAACCTAGAAGAATTCAGTGACATTAAAGGAGTTAAGTGCCAAATTCTTGACACATTATAAATTTATTTATTTTTTATTTTTATTTTTTTTAAAGATTTTATTTATTTATTTGACAGAGAGAGATCACAAGTAGACAGAGAGGCAGGCAGAGAGAGAAAGAGAGGAGGAAGCAGGCCCCCTGCTGAGCAGAGAGCCCGATGCGGGGCTCGATCCCAGGACCCTGAGATCATGACCTGAGCCGAAGGCAGCGGCTTAATCCACTGAGCCACCCAGGCGCCCCAAAATTTAATAACCATAAGTTATTGAGGTACATAACCACAAAGGCACTTACTCATTTCTCCTTAGGTAAATAGCTGTTTCTGTAAGGATTACTTCTATTTTCAGATTTTGTCAAGTTTTATGTGTATTTAAATTTATTGATTGTCATTTGGACAAAAAAAAATAGGTAATTTTAAGTAATGAAATTTGGGCTAGATTTCCAAAGCCATTGAAACTGGATTCTAGACTCATATTCTCTTTCTCTGTCACTGAATCTCCTTATAAATCCACCCGGCATTCTCATACCAAATTTATTTGCCTAGATGGGCCTCATTGCATTGTGAAATTTGTCCTGCTTGGAAACCCACAGTGAGACCCATTCCCTTCCACATAAAAGCCCAGCTTTTATTGCTATTTGAGACCCTGTATTGTTAACTCATCTAATTCATTGACTATTATTATCCATCAAAGTGCTCCTGCTCCAACCATACCCATCTTTTTAGATGTCCAATTCAAAATCAACGCCTTTATTGTCTACTCCCATATAGTTTCATGCCACATTGAGTCCCCAGGCCTTTAAATTTTGGCAACATTTGTGGTGTTTATCACTGTTAGGGAGCACAATCGTATGCTGTTTGCTTTCATTTGTGTCACTACCTGAATGCTTGATATGGTCATTTCTTGCTGAAATAGATTACAACTCTTTGATAAAGATTTGTTATATTTTACATTACTTCAAATTTTTTTGTTAACTTCAGAGTGTTACATTATACTATGCACATAATAAATAAATATTTTACAGATAAAAAATCATGAAATAAGTTACAGAATATAATGTTCTTTAACATGAATTATATTGTTTGACTATGAAGATATGTGAATTTTGTTATATACTATTTTGTAAATAGCATTCATGAAGTCCAGTATTATTAAATAATATAGTCAAATTTACAAAAATAATAAAATATAGAATCAGTTTTTAAACTCAAGTCTTCTAATTTTATATAGGTGCTCAGAAAGTGCCATAGTTAACTATGAGGTCTTTACAAAATTAAGGTATATAAAGAAAGTCTAAAAAAATTATAGAATCATATTGCATGTGTGTAGGTATAGGTGGTGGAGAGGAGATGCTTGAAAACATAGACTCGATTATATTCATGAATTGAGAAGTATTGATGTGGTTTTGGTAAGTATTATATGCACTTCAAAACTAAAAACTGCATCTTTCAAGTAGTTAATGAGATTTGAAGTTGATAAAATTTAGGTAAATTTTGTCCTATTACTAAGAAAAATGTATAGTTTTATGTATTTTAATTGAGTTAGTTATATTCAAAGTATTATTGTGCTCACTTCAGCAGCACATATACTAAAATTGGAATGATACAGAGAAGGTTAGCATGGCCAAAGCATTATTAAGTCTACCACTAAATATGTGATTTATTGTTTTTGTAATATTAAATTTAATTTCTATTACAGACAGAGTCAATTATTTCCTCATTATAGATTTCCCTACATATATAACTAATCTACAAATATTAACTGTAAATTGAGATTCACATACCAAATTGTTTCCAATCTTTCACTGAAAATCAATTCCAAAAAAAAAAAAAGTTTTTGAGAAATACAATTGTCATAGATATAAAAAATCTGTGCATTGCTCTATGGTAATAAGTATCTTTTAGTTGACATCATGTTTTCTAACTCGCCTGACAAAAACAAACTTAATTCTGATTCTTTGGCACACTATAAGTCTTGTAATGGGCTCCAAAAAAACAAGTTTTGAGACAAACCAACCTGAGAAAACAAATCTTAGAAAAGCCCTGGGTTTTGCAAAAAAATACCTGGGGCTTTTTTGAAAAATCTGCAAGCTTTTCCAAGATTGTGATAAGCTGGCTGCTCATCCAGATGGAACTTAGTCACAACTCACGCATTATATGACTCTGATGAGAACACGACAGCCTTCTCCTAAATTTGACTATAGAAAAATGGCAATGATACACAATGATCATATTATTAATGTTCCAGAATCCTGTTATTATAACCCTCAAAAAGAAGGAAGGAGAAAATCTAGAATAATACTTTTTTCTAAATATGTACGAGGAAGCTGGCCTCCAAATTCTTTTTTGGAAATATGCCATGACAAAAAGCTCAGGGGACTCTTAATCTGCTTCTAATTAACAGGACATATTGGTCTTAAAACAGGTAGCAGATCTGAGTCAAAATTTATTCTGGCATTTTTTGCATGAAAACAAGAGGTGTGTATAATAAAGTGAAAGGGAGTCAACTCATTTTTATTGTTTTTTACTTTATTATTATTATTATTTGTACTCCACATTTCCCTGAAGAATGGTGCCCTAGATCAAAGGGCAAAAGCAAGAATACAGAGAGAAGGACATTATATTGTACAAAAAATAAGTTTTGCTTCCATGAATGCATTGGGCTTTGACAGCTTCCAACCTTTTTATAGAATTCATTATGTTATCAAAGCTTCAAAAGAAATGTCTTAGTAAAAAAAAAAAAAAAAAAAGTATAAAATTTAGTGAAACAACCCATGTTTGTACTCTTCTAATACACTCCCATAGTAATTTTTTTTGTTTTTCAAATAAGGCCTCTGACACGTGCTTTCTTGTGCTACTTTCTTATTTCTCCAATTGGCAAGTACCTTGAGAATTGGAATTGTATCTTATTTCTGTATCTTTTCCACATGGCATCTGCAGAGCCTTTGCTAAAAGGAACAGCACTGCACAACGATTTTCAATGTTAGATGAAGATGGGGAGAGCGGGTAGTGGTGTAAGTCGTGTAAATAGGACTGAAAATTGATTTAATGGAACTTTCAAACAAAAGTACTTATTTTAATATTTTCATGATTTTTCATGGATCTTTTTTTTTTTTGAGATTTATTCTTCTCCTACCCACTTAAGATTTAAAATTATATATGTGAAGTCAATATGAATCATGAGTTCCTAATTACAAAAGAAAGCATTTGAAATTGAAAAGAAATGAGAATGTGTCTACATTTCTCACTAAGACGACTTGGTTGACAAATGAATAATACATCAGTTGCTTTTGACATGATTTTGGTAGAACAATTTAAACTCAATCTAATTCAATTGTCACAAGATAATCAGATGTTAGGTATTTTATGGATGTATTTACTGACTACTAAAAAATATGTTTAAACTGTATAGGTACAAACCAGATCTATGATCAACACACACAACCAAAACTAAGCAATTTATTATTATTTGTGTGTGTGAAGTGTCACATGCTTAGTTTTCTGATTCTAAGCATTATAATTGAGTAGTTAATATGGATCCATACACTCAAATTCGTCCATTAAACAATACAATGAGGAGGTACAGAAAACGATACTTTTTAACTCAGAACTTTATGAAAGTCACAACATAGCTTATGAACAGGACCTCTGGTATATATTTGGTACATATTGCATGATGTAATGTATATTATTCCAGGCATAGATGTGTACAGCAAACCACAGGGTAATTAAGAAATTTCGAATCTCGAGTTCTGACCTTTTATCATTGTAAGCAACCTGAAAGTTCTTAATAAGTGAAGCTAAGGCAATCTCTCATTTTTTTTCCTGTTTTATTTTCATTTATCTTTTTGCAGTAGTATCACCTGTGAACCAAAAAACTCCAAGTAAAAGTTAGGACTCCCACAAAAATCTGCCTAATGCAAAACACTTCAGCATTTTTGTACTGAATAGAGATAACTCTATTTTATTGGATAAAAAAATAAAATTATATGATATCATTTACCTGGGCTTCAGAAGGCATCTTGGGATTCAGTGCTCCTGTATTTTTCTTTCTTTATTCTGAGAAATGAGCCCTCCACCTGTAAAACATTATAGGCACTATGAAAATATACCAAAGTCTGTTAGACACAGAAAGTCCCATCCCTTCCCTTGGATTATGGTGGGAGATCATATATTAGGCATTGCTAAAGCATTGTGAGTCAAAAATTAGATCAATCTGTTTGGAAATTTGACATCTCCTCTATGCTAATAAGAACATGAATGCCATTCAAAGACTTCCTGCAGAGCACATGAGGATTTATTTCATGTTCAAAGAAACTGATTAAATAGGTTGGAAGAATTGAGGGCATAAATATCAATAATTGCAAGATTATAATTGATTATCAGTAATCAATATTATCAATTTATCTGCACTTCATCACCAATGTTTTTTTTTTTTTCCCCTCCTAAATCTAGAATCTATTTTCTTCACTCCTTAGGTTTTATTAAACTAGTATCATCTTTGGATTATACTTATCTCATAGTACTCTATGGTACTCTAACTTTTGATCGGATCACCTTCATATCCCTCCCAAATGGCACTGCAAGACACTTCCACTGAGGCAAGAGTCTGAACATGATCTTCCTTCAAACTGCCCCCACACCAAATAAAAGTAAGCCTGGTTTCCATGAGATAACACATGGACGCCAGACAAGTTTTCCAGACTCAGTGCTCTGTAACAGTAAGCATTGAGCTCATGCTCAGCCTTTGGATGTATTGGTCCCATTCAAATTGAGTGAGGTGAGTTGTATGCTTAGAGGGAAAAACAAACAAACAAAACAAAACAAAACTGTAATCCCACTCAGTAATTTGAAATGACTGTGTTTTCATCTTTACTTTCCACTTAACAACTTGTGGTCCTTTGCAGATTATTTAATCTTGAAATTCTGTTAAGACACTGAGAGGGGAGGAGAGGGAAGGGAGGAGGAAGTAGAGAAGAGGAAGGAGAGGAGAGGGTGGGGTGGGAATGGCAGGGGAGGGGTGGAAAGGAGATAAAATGAGCCAGGGAG
Organism: Mustela nigripes; assembly: GCF_022355385.1. Taxonomy (NCBI): domain Eukaryota; kingdom Metazoa; phylum Chordata; class Mammalia; order Carnivora; family Mustelidae; genus Mustela; species Mustela nigripes. The sequence goes on along the minus strand of NC_081557.1, from coordinate 229,835,446 downwards.
ATTAAAGTGGTCAGCCCTGTTTAGGGAATGCAGTCTTTCAAAAAGGGGTGGCTATTTTAGAAAAGATGGTGCAGTGGCAATATACCAGCAGTAACATTTTGAGCTGAAGATTTCAATGCCTATTTCAAATATTAATTTCACCTAATATCACCATGTATGTGGTTATTTGGAGTATTGGTGTCTCTAGTAAAAACATTGCAGGAGAAACAGCAGTATGTATTACGAAAATGGCAGCTCTCTTTGGGGGATTAAACATTGCATAAGTATTTTTTCTAAAACTTTTGGAAGTGAAATGTTGGTTAAATATCTTAAATTTTCTATGTTTGCAACAGACATCTGGATATTGGAAACATCTGGTTTGTTAATGCCATCTGAAGAAAAATACAAGTAGATGAAATGTTGCCTGTTACCTGGAGGTTTAAAAGCTTCCTAGAATAAGAGGGCAAAAATGCCCACCTCCATTCATAGCCTTTCCTCAATTATTCTGCAGTTCTGTAACGCTGGAAGGTGTCTAGCCTGCTATAGTTGCACTCGTAAAACCATATCTGGGTTTGCAGACAACCTCCCTTCTAAGACCTTGTAATCAATGATCCTATCTTACTGCTTAATGTTAAGTGTAGCTTGTAGGTGCCACTGATGAAACTGTTCAAAAAGTCAGATGTGACTTTGGTTAGAGATTAAGTATTATCTTTAATTAATAGATCTGTGAAAAGAAAAGAAAATCCAAATCTACACGCTCTTCATATCCTAGACACAGGCAACTTGACATTTGCATTGAAATCCCTTCATTTTGTCTTTTATAGAATAATGTCTTCCCTTTATCTTTCATTGAAGAAAAAATCATATCATTGTGAAACTCATGTTCAAAGATGTGCTGTAGAATTTTAAGTGCTGGCCAAGAAATTTACTAAAGTGGACCAAACTGATACACAAAACCTCTCTGTTTTGGGTTTTTGCACAATGTTATCAGCACCTTATAACACGTTATTTCATTTTTTTCATAATAAATAATTTGTAATTACCACTGCAAATTCCTCTTTAAAGCATGCTTTTAAAAAGTATGTATTTAATTTTTCACAGATTGGTAAAGTGATTTTGGAGTTTTGGCTGGTGACAATCTAAAACATTTAAGCTGAGACACTTCTACACTAAATATATCTCTTTAGGGTAAATACCCAGTAGTGCAATTGCTGGGTCATAGGGCAGTTCTATTTTCAACATTTTGAGGAACCTCCATGCTGTTTTCCAGAGTGGCTGCACCAGCTTGCATTCCCACCAACAGTGTAGGAGTGTTCCCCTTTCTCCGCATCCTCGCCAGCATCTGTCATTTCCTGACTTGTTTATTTTAGCCATTCTGACTGGTGTGAGATGATATCTCATTGATTTGTATTTCCCTGACGCCGAGTGATATGGAGCACTTTTTCATGTGTTTGTTGGCCATCTGGATGTCTTCTTTGCAGAAATGTCTGTTCATGTCCTCTGCCCATTTCTTGATTGGATTATTTGTTCTTTGGGTGTTGAGTTTGCTAAATTCTTTATAGATTTTGGATGCTAGTCCTTTATCTGATATGTCGTTTGCAAATATCTTCTCCCATTCTGTCAGTTGTCTTTTGATTTTGTTAACTGTTTCCTTTGCTGTGCAAAAGCTTTTGATCTTGATGAAATCCCAATAGTTCATTTTTGCCCTTGCTTCCCTTGCCTTTGGTGATGTTCCTAGGAAGATATTGCTGTGGCTGAGGTCGAAGAGGTTGCTGCCTGTGTTCTCCTCAAGGATTTTGATGGATTCCTTTCTCACATTGAGGTCCTTCATCCATTTTGAGTCTATTTTTGTGTGTGGTGTAAGGAAATGGTCCAATTTCATTTTTCTGCATGTGGCTGTCCAATTTTCCCAACACCATTTATTAAAGAGGCTGTCTTTTTTCCATTGGACATTCTTTCCTGCTTTGTCGAAGATTAGTTGAGCATAGAGTTGAGGGTCTATTTCTGGGCTCTCTATTCTGTTCCACTGACCTATGTATGTGTTTTTGTGCCAGTATCACACTGTCTTGATGATGACAGCTTTGTAATAGAGCTTGAAGTCCGGAATTGTGATGCCACCAACTTTGGCTTTCTTTTTCAATATCCCTTTGGCTATTCGAGGTCTTTTCTGGTTCCATATCCAGCAATTGCACTACTGGGTATTTACCCTAAAGATACAAACGTAGTGATCCAAAAGGGCTCGTGCACCCGAATGTTTATAGCAGCAATGTCCACAATAGCCAAACTATGGAAAGAACCTAGATGTCCATCAACAGATGAATGGATAAAGAATATGTGGTATATATACACAATGGAATACTATACAGCCATCAAAAGAAATGAAATCTTGCCATTTGCAACAACATGGATGGAACTAGAGCGTATCATGCTTAGCGAAATAAGTCAAGTGGAGAAAGACAACTATCATATGGTCTCCCTGATATGAGGAATTGGTGATGTAACATGGGGGCTTAAGTGGGTAGGAGAAGAATCCATGAAACAAGATGGGATTGGGAGGGAGACAAACCATAAGTGACTCTTAATCTCACAAAACAAACTGAGGGTTGCTGGGGGGAGGGGGTTTGGAGAAGGAGGGTGGGGTTATGGACATTGGGGAGGGTATGTGCTTTGGTGAGTGCTGTGAAGTGTGTAAACCTGGCGATTCACAGACCTGTACCCCCGGGGATAAAAATATATGTTTATGAAAAATAAAAAATTAAAAATATATATATCTCTATCAGATTTCATAAAAGATTAATGTATTGACAAACATTAAAACATATATTTGTATAAAGAGACCATCATTAAATGTATTTAAATTATATATCTATCTATGTGTACACATATCTTTTATATATTTACTTATTATATATGGAAGATAAGGGTTTTTTTTTTCTTTAACTTACCATAGTTTAATATATATTAAAATATTTTACCTAATAATCTTACTTACAACAAAGTAAAGATTTAAAATGCATCCTGAGTTTGCATTTATATTCTTTCACTATAAAGCATAATTTGGTAGCCTGCTCTTGGCTAAGCAGTTTGGAATTAACCTTTTAACTACTAACCAAATTTTCAGCTTAACTTGTTGCAATTGTACAGAGATTATTGTTTTCAGCAAACTTGAAAAAAAAAATAAATGAGAAAGTAACTAGACAAAATTGTTTTTAATGACGGGAAAGAAGTCTGGAAGAACACGACCAGGCTAAAATTCTGGTTAAATCCTTTTTTGTGTTACAAGCAGTGATAGTAGGGAGGGGACAGCTGTGTGAGATAGGACATCATATATCCAATTTTTTTTTTAAGGTTAATTATTTATTTTAGAGGAGAGAGAGAGAGAGAGAGAGAATGGGTGGAGGGGTAGAGAAGGAGGGAGAGGGAGTCTCAAGCAGACTCCACACTGAGAGCAGAGCCTGACATGGCTCAATCTCATGACCCTGAGATCATGACCTAAGCTGTAACCAAGAGTCGGATGCTTAACCAACTGAGCCACCCCACGGCCCCTCCAATTTATACTTTTTATTTCTAGTTAGTAATATTCAATGTATGTAAATATGTGACTGTGGTTTATCATTGATGTAATTGACTAATAATGAAAGAATTAACTCAGAAAATGCAAATCCCCAGAGCCTTTATTTTTATTTAAAATAATAACTAATTTTCAAGCTTGTACTACATGTCAAATACTATATTTATTTTAATAATATTTATCTTTTTTATAACTAGCAATATGTGATAATTTACAAAAATTTATAAAATATAAAAATATAGACTAATTATAATTTTCACAGGCACAGTAGATCCATTATCCATAACACTTACTAATAAATAATAGTCCTGCAAAATGTTATGTTATATTATTTCTGTGTAACATGAGATGACTAAAGTTTCAGGGTTGAGGCTAAGTAATTTTCCCACATAGTTGAACCAGGATATCATGGAATTTCAGAAGGACTTTAGGTTTTTTTCTTATGTAAGTTGTTTTTAAACTTGGGGATTATCTGTCCTGTGTGGCTTGGTTAAACATTAGGCTCCTGGTTTCAGCCCAGGCCATGATCTCATCTCATGGGTCATGAGATCAAGCCCGGTGGCTGGTTCCATGCTGGGAGAAGGGTGTCTACTTAAAGATTCTATTCCTCTGAGCCTCCCTCTTCTCTCTCTCTCTCTCAAAATAAATAATAAATCTTAAAAAAAATAAACTTGGAGATTGGAAAGATCATTCTTATTTTGTTATTACCATAACCATTTTTTTCAAGAAGTACATACATTTAAGAGGAAGCTTGTGTGGTGGGCAAAAGCATACTCTCTAAAGGTCCAGATTTGAACTCTGTATCTTCGCCATTCTTACTATGTAATAGTGGACAAGTTAGTTATCTTGTCTTTGTCTCCGTTTACTCATCCTTAAATAGTAGTACCTACTTCATAGAGTTCTTAAAGTAGTAAAGTGTTAAGATTTCTAAAGCAACAAGAACACTTGTTTTAACACATGTATTACATACTTACTAAGGGCTAACTATAAGTATAGTCACTGTCATCATCATCATCATCATCATCATCAAGGAATGCAAAGTCAGGACATTAAAACAAAAGAAAAAAAAAGGAAAAGACTCCATAAATTAATAGGATCTATCATTATGGAAAATAAATTTTAACCCCCCCCTAAAAAAAACCAATATGAACAAAAACAAAAATTATTTGTTACCATTAAGAGACAGTTGAAAAACCTATAGGGATACATTTTTTATTTCCTAAATAGCTACTGATTTTCTTAAATGTTTTCTAAAATATTATGGGCAGTGTCTTCAGTAAGATGCTGAAATAGGAGATTCAGCCCTCATTCCTCCAAAGAAGCATGAATTTAAAAACCATCCATGGGCAAAAATACCTTGATTTCTTTCTGTTTACTTGCTAATATCTAACTCATTTACTGTTAATAAAATGAGTAGACTATGATCATGTGTCATATCATTATATTTTAGTTTTTCCAAGAACATTATATTATTTTGCATCACATTATTTTAACTCTGGATAAGAGTTTAAGTGCTCAGAGTTCATATGCAGAACTCTAAAAAGTATCTTTCCCTATGCTCTTTACTCAAGACATTTTATTTAACGTTACCTATGAGCGAGGTCTTCTATTATGTGCAATATCAAATAAGGCTAATGATTAGAATATCCATTATAAAATAAGATAACAAAACACTCTATTAGACAGTGATTTATACCACTGAGGTTATTTTTAGTTTATTTGGTATGAAGCTCAAAGTTAATAAGTTTTGATGGTAGCTCAACAATCTCTTCAAAGACCCAAAAAGATGTTTTCCTTCCTTATAATTATAGCATAGTTGCTTTTGTTTTCCCAAATGTCGCTTCAGGCTTACAACATGGATGTCACATCTCCAAGTATCACTCATACTGTCTGGTCAAGAATAAGAGGAAAATGATAACTGCAACAAGCTCATTTCTTACATCTGTCCCATTTTTACAGAGGAGAAGGGAAAGATTATTGTATTCCCAAGGCAACATTCTCATTAGACAAAATGGTATTACATGGTCAAATCTAGCTATAAGGAAAGTAAAAAAATTACTATTGAAAATGAATAGGATTTTCAGGTTGATTAAATTTGGGGATGGAGATATGTAATTTTTTTTAAATTGATTTTCTATTCATAAAAAGATACAGGTTGGGTAGTAGTTGATTGAACTATAACAAGATCTACTACATTTAGCTAATTTTGTTCTAAAGCAGAAGTAATGAGCATATCATCTTTACTTATTCGATATCCACATAGTAAATATTAAGTATGTATTGCATAATTTATAACAAGCACTATGCTAAAGTTGCAAATCTAATGTTGAACAAACAGAAGTAGCCCCTGTCAGACTGGCAAATAGGGAATTACAATCCATTGCAAACATAGGCTAGTCCACATTGCATGGAAGCACATAATAGGAATATTAAGAGGAATTTCTCTTGCAATGCACTATTTAAAAATCACTTCCCATAGCAAGCAATGAAATAGAAGTCAGTTAGGTAGGCATTTGAGTATGTAAAGTAATTAACACTATTTTTAAAGCAATAAGGACAGTTACAAGAATTTAAGCTGAGGAACTAAAATGTTTGACCTTGGATTTGGGGCAATACCCACCCCAGAAATAGCAATGATTTGTAGGTGAACGAGGTTTAACATAAAAAAGAATAATTAATTTGCTATTACAATAACCTGATGAGAAATGATGGTGTTTGAACTAGGTAGCAGAAATGGAAATAAAACTGACAGAGTCAAGCAATATGAGAGTGTTTAATTGGTAGAATAGATTGTGTGTTATATATGGGGCAAATAATAAGGAAAAATAACTAGTGAGGTTTGAGTGAGGTTCAAGTTTGGGATCACGGTAACATTTGTTGAAATATGTGGCAAGGAAAATGAGCAGATTCTTGGGACCAAGGAAAATGGTCTTGATGTTAGAGACACTCATATCAACTGTCAGACTTTCATGGGAAAACGTACAAGAAGAAGTTGACTCTATGGACTAGAAACTGAAATGGATGTCTTAGTTGGAGATTTAGATTTGGGAATAATTTATGTATAGAATATAACTGATATCAGAAGAATAGATGAGCGTGTTCAGGGAGAATGTATCAAGTAAGAAGAGAAGGAAGTGGGGCACCTGGGTGGCTCAGTGGGTTAATCTTCTGCCTGCAGCTTGGGTCATGATCTAGGGGTCCTGGGATCGAGCCCCACATTGGACTCTCTACTAGGCAGGGAGCCTGCTTCCCCCTCTCTCTCTCTGCCTGCCTCTCTGCCTACTTATGATCTCCATCTTTCTCTGTCAAATAAATAAATAAATTCTTTAAAAAAAAAGAGATAGAGAGAGAGAGAGAAAGGGTTAAATTAGAACCTAAAGGACTGGACATGTATGAACAGTACCAAGAAACTAATTCATCATCCCTGTTGACTATAACATTACTGAAATATGTCAGAAGACATTCTCCTGGATAATCATACCATCTCTTGTCAAAGTGAAATTGAATGAGCAAGATAAATTGACATATTGTGAGACCAAATGACAGTGATTAAGTACTGACCATTTACTGAAAATCTAGATCCAATTACCTACTGTATACAAGGGGTAGAGTGACCTTTTGAATGAGACTATCTGTGGTAGAATAGCATACATTTGAAAGCTTTCTTTTCTTTAAACTTGACAGAGATAGAGGAAAGATTTCAATACTTGAAAAGGTAGAGCACACTTGCTATCAGACATAAAATAGCTGCTGATCAGAGGAACTGAGATTCTTTACGTTTAAAAGATGCTAGTTTAATGAAGTGCTCTTATTCTGATCCGTAAAAGTTGGTCACTTAAATTTGTCAATTATTTGCCTGGTCTTCTCTGAGGAGGAAGAAATTGTGCCTTATTTTCATCATGTCTCCTTTGCTCTTTTAAACAAATATCTATTATTCCAGACATTAGGCTTGGTCCTGGGAATAAATAGATAGAAAATAAAAGTTCCTAATATTTGTGATTACTGTCCATCCAAAGAAACATAAAGTATATAACTAAAGTACATCATGGAAGATTCTATAATACAGGTATATAAGATTATTTTATTACAAGCATAAACTCTTTGAAAGTAGAAATCAGTCATCATTGCATCCTTAGCAATGACTGCAATGTCCACGTAGGCACTTAATATTTTGTGATACTTTTATGTCCCATCTAGCTCATATAATTTCAATTCAACTCAATGTAGAAGGATACATGTAACAAGACAGTATAAAAGAAAAGTGGGTAATAGAGGAGTGGAAAAAAGAGGTATAAAATAAATACAGAAATGAGACCTGCTTTAAAGACCTTTGATTCCACATTTCATTATCTGTATTAAAAAAGACATCACTGTGTAGGGAATTATGTAATCACTTGGGATGTAATTTTTGAGATAGTATTTGAGGGAAGAATAGATGTTTTTTTCAGGTGGAGAAATGACAAGGGCACTTCAGTCAAAAGAATTTCACTTTGAAGAGATGTAGGTAAATTAAGTTGAGTAGACTGATGAAGGATGAGAATATAAATATATTAGAGCCAAATTAGAGAGGCCTCATGTACATGGGAAAATAATTTGTCATAATTATTAGCTGAGTTGTATCTCCCCCAAATTCATATGTTGAAGTCCTAACTCCCAGTAAATTTAAATGTAACTATATTTGAAGATAGAGCCTTTAAAAGGGTAATTAAAGTAAAACGAAATTATATGGGTGGGCTTTAATCCAGTATGACTGATGTCCTCCTTATAAGAAAAGGACATTAGAGCACTGACAACATGTAGACTGAGGGACAACCATGTGAGAACACACCTAGAACCTAGAAGACAGCCATCTGCAATCCAAGGAGAAAATCTCAGAAGAAACCAAACCTGCTGACACCTTGATCCTGGACTTCTGCTTCCAGAACTATGAGAAAATAAATAGATGTTGTTTTGACTATGCATTAGGTGGTATTTTATTATGGTAGCCTTAGTGAACCCATACAATTCCCAAATATTGTGGCTACTGACAGATAAAGTTTTATAAAGATTACAGAGGCAAAATGGAATATGGGCCAGGGGAAAGAGAGACTGAGTAGGAGGCCTGGGTATAGAGTAAAAACTAAGTCCTGATTTATACTCATGCTGATAAGAACTGCAAGAAGTTGCACTACAGAGATATGTCTGAGGTATAATTAATTGCCTAAAAACTGTGGTAAAGATGGGTTATTAACAAGGAAGTATGTCTCCATAGATTCTAAAATGCAATACTGAGTTTAAAGTATTAACTAAAATAATAAATTGAGTTTAAATATTGTATTATTTTTTTTAATTTTTTATTTTTTATAAACATATATTTTTATCCCCAGGGGTACAGGTCTGTGAATCACCAGGTTTACACACTTCACAGCACTCACCAAAGCACATACCCTCCCCAATGTCCATAATCCCACCCCCTTCTCCCAATCCCCCTCCCCCCAGCAACCCTCAGTTTGTTTTGTGAGATTAAGAGTCACTTATGGTTTGTCTCCCTCCCAATCTCATCTTGTTTCATTGATTCTTCTCCTACCCACTTAAGCGCCCATGTTGCATCACCACTTCTTCATATCAGGGAGACCATATGATAGTTGTCTTTCTCTGCTTGACTTATTTCGCTAAGCATGATACGTTATTTTTAATTCGAAGTAGGTTTAGTTTTGAACGTGTTATGTTTGCATCATAGTGAATGTAGCAATAAAATCAGTTTTCGACATATTGAACTTATAGAGTCTCTAAGACATTTTTTGCATTTCTTCAACTAAATATAAGGGTCTTCAACTAAATATAAGGGTCTTAAGCTTGCAAAAAACTGTCTTATTTACCATTCTTTCTTTCTTTTTTTTTTTTTTTAATTTATTTGACAGACAGAAATCACAAGTAGGCAGAGAGGCAGGCAGAGAGAGAGGGGGAGGCAGGCTCCCTGCTGAGCAGAGCGCCCAATGGGGTGCTTGATCCCAGGACCCTGAGATCATGACCTGAGCTGAAGGCAGAGGCTTTAACCCACTGATCCACCCAGGCGCCCCTTATTTGCCATTCTGATCAGGGAAAGTGGCTGCTTAAAATGAAAGATGAGCAACCCATAAATTTAGAGCTGGCCTTTTGTAGTAACTATGAGACTGACGCGCTACCTACTGCGCTAACGAGGCACCTGTTTTTGTGGTAATTAGAAGAAATCCACAAATTCTTCCCTCCTCACCATGTAGTATCATCTTCAACTTAACTTTTCTCACAGTGTGACAATCTTACTCCATGCTCCAGGTATAGTAAGATGGTACCATTCTCTCTCTCAAAGTCAGGGTTAAAAGTATATGAATCCTTTAGGAAAGAAAGGAAGGAAACAAGGAAGGAAGGAGGAGAGAGGGATAGAGGGAAGAAAGAAGGAAGGAAGAAAAAGACAAGGGGAAAAGAAAGAAAGTCTTCCAAAGAAAATCTTGACTGGTTTGCATCTATAGCACCAAGTAATGCTTTGCTTGACATGAAAGAAGCATCAATAAAAGCTTATCATGTTAATGCAATATACTCTTGACCTTGGACTCAAAGCACTTAGGCAAAAGAAAATGGGTGATTCCCTGAATAGATAATTGTATAAGTCTTTAGAATAGAATAAGGTTAGTTATGTTAACATAATTATTTTCTATCCATGACAGAAATATATAGGATTAGAAATGCCTTCCTCTTTAAAGCACCTCTCAGATATTAGTGGTCATAATGGCAAAGGCTGTACAAAAGTCCCAGAGGAGGTATTTATGGAGTAATATGGTTTCCATGTCTTACTTTCCAAAAATCAGGGTCAACACTCTTATTAGGAAACAATATTTTAGAAGCAAACTCGGAGATGTACTTCAAAGTAATATTTTATATATTTTCATGTACTTAGAAAAATTCACTCTTCGTAGATTAAAATATGTTAATGTTTCATAATAAAGCTTAGAAATTAAAATAAAAAATAAACCTACTGAAAATCTCGGTGGTGAATTGTAGAATCAAAAGCAAATAAGGTAGTTTTATTTTACAAATCTGGTAGAAACAAATGCAATTCAAGAAATGTTCCAAGAAAGCTGGGAATACAGGAAAGATAATTAAATCTGAAGACACAGTAAGAAGTGGTAGAAATGAAGACATAATTAAAAGTTTTTAAGTACTTTTTTTTTTTGTTAATGTTGAGTTTTATGTACCTGTAAATTCTCATGAAAACTTATTTTTAAAATGTGGACCTTCTATGATAAGCATGGAAATATTTTTTTAAAAAGCAGTTAAAATAAAATTTTCTCTATTTTCTTCAGTATTTATTAAAGAATTTGGATAAATTAGAGTTCAGAGAGTGAGGACTCTCTAAAGGAAATAATAGCTACCACAAGCTTCACCTGCAAGACTTGTAGATGGTGAGTCAAACCAGTAAAGACAGCCACGGAAAAGCACTGCTCCATAAGCCCAATTCCTAAAGGGAAATCAAGGTAGGCCTGATGAGAGTAAGATAACAGGCCTAATACAAAATGCAATATCCTTCCTGTATATGCTTTTCTGTTCTACTTTTATTTTAATGAGAAACTGGGGAAGTCTAAACCTGTTTATGGGAGGCAGAGACTTTTGTTTGAGAAGTCTAATAAAATCAAGAACACGAAGAAAAGATGGGAAAGATATGAAAAATGGTGACATTAGGAAATTCACTGGATGCACATACATTCAAAGTCTATAGTTTTTAACACGGTAGTTCAGGTGATGTTTTGCAATACTGAATCAAAACATTTTAGTTACCATCATCATATGGTTTTGACTTAATGAACAATTATAGGGTTTTGAACATTCTAATCACCCCCACAGAATCTACATAAAGGCTTTCTTTTTTTTTTTTCTTTTAAAGATTTTATTTATTTGAGAGAGAGAAAGAGCATGAAAGGGGTGAGGGGCAGAGGGAGAAGTCCGCTCCCTGATGAGCAGAGGGCCTGGTGTGGGACTTGATTCAGGATCATGACCTGAGCCGAAGGCAGTTGCTTAACCAACTGAGCCACCCAGGTGCCCAACATAAAGGCTTTCTTAAAACAAATTCCTTCATTCCACCAACAATGTCTTTAGCAAAGCAGTAGAAGTATGGCCAAATGGGGGGCGCCTGGGTGGCTCAGTGGGTTAAAGCCTCTGCCTTCAGCTCAGGTCATGATCCCAGGGTCCTGGGATTGAGCCCTGCATCGGGCTCTCCGCTTCTTGGGGAGCCTGCTTCCTCCTCTCTCTCTGCCTGCCTCCCTTTCTGCCTGCATCTCTGCCTACTTGTGATCTCTGTCTGTCAAATAAATAAATAAAATCTTAAAAAAAAAAAAGAAGTATGACCAAATGGTACCTATATGAACAATATTTTTAAAATAGATCATCTTAATGAAGTCACCAATGAATCTTCCTTTTAAACAGTGATAGAGCTATTTCAAAATGTGATGGGGCTTTAAAAATTGCTTCAAAATATGAATATCTTATGATAAATTTAAGTTGATATCAAATATATCATCTGTATGAAATCATAGTCTTAACAATTGTAAAAAAATAATCTGCATGTTATAATGTATTCCATTTGACAGTGTTTTCTCTAACTTGACAGTGATCATTTTCCCAAACTCTAGAATAGAATGTTTTTATTTAGTAAGAAAAGGTTATGAGGTACAATTTACAACTTACTATTTTACTATATAATGTAAAACAAAATATTCAAAAATAGGGCAAAAGTGTTTCAGGAAGTGTTAAGGAAGTACATTCACAATAATTACATTGCCATTGTCATTGTCACTGCCATGACTTTAAAATCAAGTTCTGATTTTAAAGGTGTAAGGTTATACTGTACTTGGGTTATTTAGACACTAACTTAAAGTTTTATTCTGTATTATAGAAGTAAAAAAATATTGAATCTATTGCTAGAACTCTGGGAAAATAACTAGATCAGGAAACAAACATTATTTTTCAGATTATTCTAAATCAGGTCAGGTTAACAAAGAGAGAAGAACAAAAATAATATAGCTGCACTAAAACAGGTTAGAAATATGAGAAAGGTTGTACAAATTCAAGAGTCAGCTTGTAAAAATGCAAACCACATAAAGCATCTAGGAAAAAATAACCTAGCACATGCGTGGGGCAGGTAATAATAATTAAAGAATAGATTCCCAAATGATGTAAAATAGTTTCGGTACAATTTTGAACAAAAAATGTATTCTAGTATTTCTACAATTGCAGAGTAGAGAGGCCCACTTTTCCTTGGGTTATTACTAAATGTGGTTTCATAGAGTTCTCATTTTTGAGAGTTCCACAAATAAGACTAGAATTTTTAATTATGTTATAGTTATCCAAATTGTGGTTTTGAAGATTAGATCTATCCTGGTTCTTTAGGAGGTCAGAAAGGAAATTCATATTAACTTCTCTTTTATCATATATTTAATCTCCAAAATAATGCACTGCATACTTTTGGAAGCTTTCATGAATTAAGGTCTATTACAGAACTAGGAGTTTTTCTATGTAGAATGACAAAGTATACTATGGACAGAATCAGACACTCCATAATAAGTTATTAATTCTTTTTTTGTTTTTAAAGATTTTATTTATTTATTTGACAGAGAGAGATCACAAGTAAGCAGAGAGGCTGGCAGAGAGAGGAGGAAGCAGGCTCCTGGCTGAGCTGAGAGCCTGATGCGGGGCTTGATCTCAAGAGCCTGGGATTATGACCCGAGCTGAAGGCAGAGGCATTAACCCACTGAGCCACCCAGGCGCCCCATAAGTTATTAATTCTTTATGAGTTAAAAACTCAAACAATCTTCATACTTCTAGAAATTATACCTAAAGTTTTGTTCACTGACACTTTATAGAAAAATATAGAGAGATAAAAAGGTATTGATATGGGTTTCCCTTAGGCTGAAAGAGAATATGAAAAGAGAGGTTGCATTACATAACAAATGCAGATTATACAAACTTCCATTCAAGGACAATTCAGGGTCAGGATAAGGTATCCCTCTGGAGTTAGAAGTTTTAGACTGGCTGAACATCAGATGATGACCCCAAGGCGAGATTACACAAAAATTGCCTATCTCTGGAGGCAAAAGCTTGAAAGTTACACTTAGATCTAGGAATTTTAAGAATTTTATTTTTTAAGTAATCTCTACACCTAATATGGGGTTCAAACACACACCCCTGAGATCAAGAGTCACAAGCCCCACTGTGCCAGCCAGGCACCCCAAGATCTAGGAATTTTAAAGATGATTTTGATCACTGCTTTTTGGGTTTTGGGTAAACACTAGGTTTAAGATTTCTCTGAAGTTAACAAACTGAAATATTCTTAGGGCCTGTCACTACTGCTGTTCACAGGCACAAGGCAGGAACCAAGGCAGAACCAAGAGTTCTGAACCAGAACTGAACAGAAACCACATTTAGAACCAGTTCTGAACAGAACCAAGAGTTCCTGTTTCAGTTCTTCATTATTACTTCATCATCACCATATTTTCTTGGCCCAGTTTCTAAAAGAAGTCAAATGTTTTTTGTGGGTTTTTTTGTTTGTTTTTTGGGTTTTGTTTGTTTGTTTGTTTGTTTTTATAAAAAGCATTTTATTAGTCTTTCTATCACTTTAAACTGATCCCCCCACAAAATAACATATAATGTAATGGCCCATGATTTTGAACTATAAAATTTTGTTTGTTTTATTTTTTAAATATTTTGTTTATTTATTTATTTATTTATTTATTTATTTTGATAGAGATCACAAGTAGGCAGAGAAGCTGAGGAAGGGAAGCAGGCTCCCTGTTAAGCAGAGAGCCTGATGTGGGGCTCGATCCCAGGACTCTGGACTCTGGGATTATGACCCGAGCTGAAGGCAGAGGCTTTAACCCACTGAGCCACCCAGGCACCCTGAACTATAAAGTTCTGTAAATAGTATTTAATTTGATTTGATGGTACAAAACTCAAGAGAAGAAATACATCTACTTAAAGTCAATAAACATTTTTTCCCATTAATGATAAAAACTGGTTCAACCAGATATTTTACATTTTTTTTCTTATCAATGATGTTAGACAGGCTTTTACGTTTTGTTCTTATTGCTTATTTGTTTCTTTTTCATCTTCTCTCTTTTTTTAATGTTTTATTCTAACCAAAGTATTCATATTTTCTTTTTTAAACTAATACTCTAGGTAATAAGAAAAAAAAAATGAGCACATGCACTACAGCAGTAACAATTTGGAAATCAGAAGAACTATATAAACAGACCTCTAATTCAGCTCCCAGTACCTCTGAAACTAGCTTTGGAGTTAGAGAGGTATACACTCTGAGTAACCAATTTATTATAACAGGAAGCAATAGGGCAAAGATCATTCTTACTCAAGAACTCATTTTGGTAAAAATTTTGTTTCAAGAGCCAATTGCAAATTCGTTAAGGTCAGAAATTAACTTGTATTCCCTTTTTCAATCCCTAATTTCAAAAGCCAAACCTAATACCCAGAAACATGGAAGGACTAAAAAATGAATTTAGTAAATTTGTAAAAGAGAGTTTGGGAAATTGAATCTATTGAAATTGATCATATGCTTTATTGTAGCTTTAACTGAGGACTTTTTGCAAAGGAAACCACATATCACTGCCTATTTAAGTCAAACTGGTTTAAAACCTTTGTTTTTTGAATACTGCATTATGACACACACATTTGTCAAATAAGGATTTGTTAAAGAACTTGATAAATTAGCATATGTCAAAATTTAAAAACCAATTTAGAAATATTTATGCTTTCTTATTTTATTGAATGAGTATCATGTTTTTATCAAGAATATTGAACATTGGACATTGGAATTAGTTACCAACATGAAGAAACAATTATGTTATGTGGGCTGAGGATTATATGATATGATGTCCATGAAGTCCATTTGTTCTAATTTCCTGAATCAGCTTACAATAGGTTAGTTTATTTGTATTGTTGAAAGGTTTTAAAAACTGACAATAAATTACTGTGTAATTAAACACCACCTTTTTTTTGCCTTTTTACTATAACCCAAGAAATACTTAGTTCCTTTCTTTAAGGTATTTTAATTTAAATAGAAAGAATAAGTATACCTTAAATATAAATGTTAATAAATGAATCAAATGCTTGGATCAAGAGAAAAAAAAAATATGAGGTCTTCGAGTTGGAATAATTCAGCAACATTCTGCAGTGTTACTAAGGGTTAGTGGGGACACATATCCAGTCTCTGTTCTACTTACTGGGCTCATGTGAAGTATTTTATTCCAGAACAGATGCATCTTTGTAATTAATACAGAGATGTGGAGAGGCTGACATTGGCCCTGATATTCTGAAGACCCATGAAATTTGTTTTTAAGGGGAAAACCTGATTCCTTACTGATTAGTGTCTGCTTCTACCCTATTTTTTCCCCTTAGCACTCCCCCTGCCCCCCCGGAAAGGTTTTATCCCAGGATTAATTCAGGCAATATGGTGAAATTATTTTTCCCTCATACTGGCCTAAATCTCTATAAGAGAAAAATTTAATTGTGTCCTACAAAAATCTATCTAAATTATTTTATGCAATGTATGTTTTCAGGAAAATAGGATAACTCAGCATAAAGCAACTACTTTTTTGATTGGTTTAAACATTTATGACTCCTGAATTTCCATGAAAGGATAATTCAATGAATGAACAATGTTCAGTTTTCAACATTCTCTATAAAACTTTTAATACCAAAATCAAATCTTCCTTTCTTCTTTCCTCCTAATATTAAGTATTTCTAGAAGAGGAAACCTTACATGGCACTTAAAGTATTCATCACTTTGTTAGTCTTCTTAGATTCCCTCTCAAGTTCTGTGACATTTTCCATAAATGAAAATCCCCACTATTTGATTTGGACTTCTGAGCATAAATGAAAATAGATTATCAATAACCCTGACATTTTGTTCATTTTCTCTTCATTTCATATTTTGTAGAGAACCAGTGTACTGATCATGGTTTCTCATAATCTACATGAAAAGCCAAAACAATATTATACCGTACCATTCTTCATTCAACCTAGTCATAGCAAGTAAAATATGTTATTTGTTATTCAAATAACAAATAACCTTTAAATAACCTTTGTTACCAGCTAAGATGCACAGTGAGTTGTAGAATTACTTCAACGCAGGTAACTGAATACAGTGAATAATACATTATTCTGAAAAATGACTTAACATAATGTAGCCAGTTACAATGCAAGAAAAATGTGTTCATGCTGTGTATAGTAACTTAACTAAAACATAACATTGTGATAAAGTAGCAAAGAAGAGAGTACAATAGTTGTTCAATATATAATGAGGCAGATATGACCTAACTAGCATAATTTGCTACAGACTAAGATGAATTTCTTCATTCACACATTGTTGAAAGTGGTTATTTTGTGATTCACATGATAAAAATACAACAGTTGTTACATACAAGCCATTCCATATAGGTATAGTAATTCAACATGGTCTCTTTACTTTAAATACACTTTTCTCTTTGAACACCAACATGTCTTTCCTCCCTGAGGCTCCCATGATTGGCACAATTGGTTCTGCATAAATATGTGCTTACAAATAGCCCGTGATTTAAAACGTTCAGAATCAAATATACTCTAATGTGGTGAGATACATGTTGCGTAGTATCTGCTTAGGAAGGTTAAAAGCAACCCAGGACCTAGATTTAGTGCTATATTGCCATCTTTGACTAATCTGAGATGACTAAATTCATTCACTGGGCTCTTATTTCAGTTGCATTCGTAGACAATTAGAGTAACCAAGTAGTCAATTGGGTCCAAAGATTGATATTGATAATTATTATATTAACAAGGCAGTGTTAAAAATAGAGAGCAATGACTTGTTGAGTCAGGGAAATGCAGAATGAAATTCTTGCTTTTGTATCTGATAAGCTCTGCCACCCACTGAGAGTAAATTAATGATGATGAGCTTATTTTTTGAGAAAATACCTGTTTTAAGCATAAAACATGATAAACTAAGAACTGCCTACAGGGATTGCATGCAACCATGCAGCTGAAATTTCCAGTCCTTTATTATTATTAAGACCTCAGATTCCAGTAGGTGCGTATTAAGAGCAACACTTTTTGCTCTTCATTTTTTGTTTTGTTTTGTTTTTAAATCACCATTGTCTTTTAAGCCACATCAGTTGAATTATCCTTCCTCAATTTGACTCATGTTTGGACTGATCCAGCCCAAACAAATTTTCTGTTCAATTCAAATAATACTGTGCAGTTCCATTTTTCAGGTATAACATTGCCAATTACAAACTAAATACAATGTTTCTTCCTGTTTTAATTAAAAGATACTGTGTGCTCAGGTCCTGCCTCCATTTCTAATCATGGTAATCTGAAATCCTTACTGTCATTCTTCTTCTAAGATTTAGAGAAGTCCCTTCACCTTTGCTTTTTTCCTCAATTCATCTAACCTCACGGTAGGGAAAATGTAAGCTACATACCTCACATCGTTTGTCCTCTGACCATTATTCTTAGGGATCATAAAGGAACGTTTCAGAATCTTTAATTCCTTTACAGTATTTCTTCCCACACTAGGGTAAAGAATTTATTACCTAGGTCACAAACAGATAAACTTCTTTGCACTCTACTTAAAATTCCATGATTAGAACCCAGTCCCCTAAACTTAGTAGGTAGCTTGTTTCTATAGTTGAGATATCTAATTATTTCTGACACTAAAATATCTCATTTATTTCATAATAGTCATCAGTGCCCCGATTTTCCATATGCCTGATGTAACTGGCATTTTCTGGGAATAACTATGACTCAAAGGAACATCACTTACTATAATAGTATCTTGATGAAAATTCCCAAATAATCAAACTGAGTTCATGACATGTCAGTGAAACCAGAAAATTGCTTTGCTCCCTCTTTCAAAGGAAAAAAAAGAAAAGAAAAGTCTGTCTACCATTTTGTTTTGCCAAAACAAAAGTTAACTATGTTAAGTTTCTGAAATTTCTAATTAACTTTTTAATATTTCATCCTTGCTAACAATGAAAACACACCTCTCTCTTCCACTAGAAAATTTCATTCTTTTATAGGATAAAATGATGTTTCTTCTCAATTTTAGACTTCACTCACTTTTCACTTCCACTGACTAACTTCCTCATTGTCTGAAGGGCAATATTGTATATTCGCTACAAACAGGGATTCTGATTTCCCACTGCCCAGATAAGTTTCCTGCCTCTGCTTCTAAATCTGATGGATAAATTTGGCCAAGTTAGTTTATATTTCTGTGTCTCAGTTTCATTGCTTAAATCAGCAAGTCAAATGAGAATGTGATAGGAAATACCATCTATATGGTGACATTAATTTTTGCAATTCCCTTGACATTCTAGAGGACAGAAAACACAGAATTCTTCCGAAGAAGGTGATTGCCCCAGGTCAATACTTTTGAACGCCTTAGAGAGGACAGTATCCTTTGGGCCCTTCTGAGAGGGATCATTAGCAGGTGGCTGATTAGGTTGCTGAAAATAGTTTAATTCTAACACTTTCTTTCCTTGACTTTTTGAAACTCCTTTCTCTACAGTATATGAGAAAATTCCAACAGCTTGGCCTTATTGACCATAGGTCACCATTAAATCCAGGCCTCAGTTATTTAACCTAATAGATTATAAATATTACTTCCAGCAAATCAAACCACACATGAAACCCCCAAACCTAGAGAAATGCATGCATGTTATTAAATTCCTCCAAAATGAACCTCATATTTTATTACCTTTGTCTAACTCTCACTTCCTCGAATGCTCTTCAGTATCTTTTTTTTTTTTTTTTAAAGATTTTATTTATTTATTTGACAGACAGAGATCACAAGTAGGCAGAGAGGCAGGCAGAGAGAGGAGAAAGCAGGCTCCCTGCAGAGTAGAAAGCCTGATGCGGGGCTCGATCCCAGGACCCTGGGATCATGACCTGAGCTGAGGGCAGAGGCTTAACCCACTGAGCCACCCAGGCGCCCCGCTCTTCAGTATCTTGCAATACAAGTTGAAACATTTGTTAGGGTTTTATTGTTATTGTTGTCGTTTTTGTTGTTGCTGTTGTTGTGGTTAGTTTGTTTTTCTTTAGTGTAAAATCATTGTCTCCTTATACATCTCAGTGTTAATGACAGGGAATGGGGGGTTTATAAGGCAATTGTTTCTCTATTTTCAGTTTCTTATGTTGAAATGGAATGCTTTCCTAAAAAGTGGGTATGGTGGACCTTCAAAGGTAAAGGTAGTTCATGGATTTTGGAGATTGGCCTTCTTCAGACTCACCTACATTTGCTCAAAGATTCCATCTCATTTCTCAGACCCCCACTGATTCTCCACAAATGCTATTCCCATGGTACAGGGGTTCACAAACATTTTCTTTAAAGGGCGAGGTAAAACACACTTTAAGTATTGTGGCCTATTCAGTCTTGAAACACCTCAACTCTGTCAACTAACTGGTATCATGTAAACCAATATTGTGACTGCTCTATAACACTGTAAGAAAAAAGTGGTAGCTTGAGAGCCAAACTTTGCCAGCCCCTACCTTAGCATAAGACATTGGCCAGAATTTAGCCTTTCATAGTAACTACAACTTCACTAAACTTACTAATAGATTGTACTGGCTTAGTCCTTTGCTCTATCTGCCTGGTGATTATAAGTGAATAGAAATTCCCTCAAAGCTGTGAAGGTCTTCTGGCTCTTGATACAGGTTGCAATTAGTATCTTCATAACTTTTCAGTTTTTCTTCCCATATATGCTCTCTGGGAATTTCAGAAGAAGCCAAGCACTTATTAAAGTTTGTATGTATCCTTGGTATAATTGCACCTGTCACAACCATTTAAATGCTTAGCACTTTGCTCTCCTCCTAGATTTTCTTCTATATTATACCAGGAATGATTTGAATAATGATGATGGAACTGCATGCCTTGGATTACATGTGTCACATTTCCCCAAATATGAGATTATCCTGGTACTGCTTAAATATATGAGGAAACCAAATCAGACTCCTGTTTTTATAGTTTGTTGCATAGGACCACTTCTAACACTAATTACTGAATCATTGAGGGTCACTGCTGATAACAAAGGATATAACCAAATTTAGAAAATTTGAGATAATTTTAACAAAGAGCTATTCACAAAGGCAGAGGCACATGCAAGGAAAACACAGTGTGCACTTTAGCAAAGGTCTTACCTAAGATGTATTCATTTGTATTCATTCAAATTTCACAAGTCAACTTGGTTTGTTCTGATATTTTGGAATGTTGGAGATACATTATGATACCTTTCTATGAAGTAATTCTAGACTGTTTAATATGCTAGTAGACAGTTGTCATATTAGAAGCATTGATAACAATCACTCATAGAATTTACTTCTTAAATCATTATATAAAGTTGAAATAAATTCTGATAAAATTTGGATTTTTCCTCAAAAAAAAAAAAAAGCTCAAAACTACATGATAATCAATGATTTAGGGCATAAGAGAGGGAGAATAATACACAACGTAGACTTATATTTTTAGTAATTAAACTAAGGGAAATATAAATCATGGACAAATTTGGAAAATGAAATAGTCTCAGTTATATATAATTTTAACTAGTTAGATTTGTTCTAGTTAAAATATTAAGAGTTTAAAAACCTGCTTAAAAGCACACACATATTAATAGGGAGATATTAAGTGAGCAGAGATGGTCCAATCCACAGTTCCCTAGACCCAAGGTCCATAGCCCACAACTCACCCCAGGGTCTTAGGAAAACTTCAATAATTAATTAAAATGATTACTATTAACATGGCCCCCAGGTCCTGCTTATATAAAAGAAGCTTATATTTATTTATATTTATATATAAATTTATATATATATTTACAAATATATATAAACACATTTAAAATATTTATATATAAATTTTATATATAAACATAATTTATATTATAGGCAAATTATTTTGTCTACATATATTTATATTATAGACAAATTATAAAAATATATATATTTATATTATAGACAATCTCTAATGTTAGGGAACATTCTCCCTTAAATATTTTGTTTTGGCATTTGAATACATGTTATTTTCCCACTCAGTAAATTCAGTTTTAAGTTAACATTAAAACTGGCATATTGCCATGTATGTTTTACCAAATCTTAATTGCCAAAATCTAAGAAAGATTTGGTGTGTATAATACTTACTGCTCATACTTAGAATTACTTTTCTTATATTGAATCAAGTATTTTCATGCTATTTCTTTTGGCGTGGCCACTAGTAGGGATATCTAAAAGCTGTTTATTCATTTCTTTATGATATCATTTTATATCAGTAATTCTAAACTCTTATTTTCATTTAGTCAAAATGAAAAAAGTAAAATGTCTAGAAAAGTAGTTATTATACATTAGGCATTTCAGATACTTATTAAGGTAAACAAGAATGGACAAGAAACTGTTGACCACTAATGGGAACAACTTCAGATTTAGGGCAACTTACACCTCCAATAATTAAAAAAAAAAAAAATGCATTCACTAAGGGATGTGTAAGTAAGGAAATTTTATCAAGGATTTAGGTGTGATTCATTGTTTATGTGTTAATATTTGAGCATGACACACAAAGTTAATACTCAAAATATACTCATCAACAATCTTCTTAAAACTGAGGGGCATGTAGAACTATTTTTTATGACAATGCATTTTTTTTTTAAAGATTTTATTTATTTATTTGACAGACAGAGATCACAAGTAGGCAGAGAGGCAGGCAGAGAGAGAGGAGGAAGCAGGCTCCCTGCTGAACAGAGAGCCCGATGCTGGACTCAATCCCAGGACTCTGAGATCATGACCTGAGCCCAAGGCAGCAGCTTAACCCACTGAGCCACCCAGGCACCCCATGACAATGCATTTTTAACTTGTAATGGAGCTTTCCTTTTTTTTATTTATTTTATTTTTTTGGCTCATGGTAGTCTTTTCTCTCTTTCTTGCATACCTATATGATTCATGCTTCATTTTGCTACCATCTAAATACAACCAGTTTGGAGCAGGGTCACATTCCTGTTCCCTATTACTAAAGTTACTTCTACCCAGCTCTCATTTCTCTTTTAGAAGCACCTTGTCTTTTGCTATAGAACTATTGCTACAAATCTAGCCCAATGAGTCTCATTCTTAGGGTCAGCACAGATCCTGCATTTTATGGATGACCATCAGTGGCAGCATAATAGCTTTTTCTCCAGGAAGATATACTATGCAATCACACATAATCAAGTATTTCTTTATAGCAGGGCTTGAGAAACTAAATAAAGCAATCATGTAAAATGTCCAATGGCTATAAACACTCACTTTTTGACTAGAGGTTTTTATGTTTTCCATACATTTCAATATAGAAAAAGGGATTAGATTTTAATTTTATATCATAATTATTGAACCAAAGAGCAAAATGAAACAGAAAAGAGTTTAGCTCTCATTTCATATAGAAAAAAAAATTGGACTTATGGTTAAAAGGCTTTTCTTTTCTTTCTTTCTTTCTTTTTTTTTTTTTTTACAGGCCACCTTATAAAAACTGACAAGACTTGAGAGATAACGTATGTAGATTAACACTTCCCAGAATTTTCTTGTCTTCTCTCAGATTCATATGAGGATGAAAGATCCTTTCCTCATTAGCTTTTCTGGTATGTCATATATTCTTATATTTATATAATTCCAGTAAGGCCTTGATTTTAAATGTGTAAGAATATAAAATTAGTGGAATAAGCAGACAGTGATAACATAAATTCATAAGTGGATACTTAAATATTTTATAATGTATTTAGAGTGAGAAATGATAATAATAGGTGTAAATAAAGTATTAGCCTAATAAATAAGACTGAGAATATCACAGAAAGTTTCTTGAAGAGACTCCAGCTGAATCTGAGGAATGCATAGACTTTAGTTGCATGAAGAAAGAATAAGGCATTCCGAACAGATTGCCATGAATCTCTATGAAACATATGTTCACAAAGCAAGTCATTCCATGTATCTTGGTTAGAAGTGGTGTAGCAAAATCTCTAGTTGTCTACCAAATATTAATTTTCTCTATTTCTCTGTTAATGCTCTCTAAGTCTCTTAATCACAAGAATATAAAGCTTTTCTTTAAATCTAGGTAGGGCTACGTAACTAACTTCTGGTCAAAGATATGTAAATGGAGATCAGCTCTATGTCATCTGGAAAAATCCTTAAGGAAGTAACATAACTTTGTTTACTCCCTTTTCCATCTTGGTGCCTAGGATTCAGACAGTTGAATTTGCTTTTTTGTGAAAAATAAACTGATATTTGCTTTTTTTTTGTACTAACAGCTAAACAAATTTTAGCAAATATATATGAAGAGTAGAGAGAAATTTTAAGCAAAAATCATATGATGAAGTTCCTTATATGTCAAAGATTTTTGACTGTAGGTTTTGAATATTGGGACGTCCGCAGTACGTTTAAACAAGGGAATATTGTGAATGAATTTCAATTTAGAAATATGATGCAATAATAATAGAATGGATTTGAATATTATTGGACAGGAAACCCAGTTTAAAATCTAGTGAAGTAATCTAAATGTATCTAGAAAGACTCCAGGGCTTTAATTAAATGAGAGCATCATTCACTAACATGGGAATAAAGGAAAAGGACATGTTTTGAGAAACAGTAACGAGCTAAGTTTTGGGTATTGGGAAAGTGTATATCTATGGGGCAGTCAAAAAAAGCTATAGAGCTCTTACTAATTTAAGAAAATTCTGATAACCAGTAATCAACATCCTTTATATACAGACATATCAATAGAGAGACTAAAAATCAGACCTATTTTCTATCAAGTCAAGCTAAAGCCAAACCAAGGAAGGTGATTTAAATAAATAAATAAATAAATGGAATAAAATGAACACTATTCTATCTCATTAACACAGTTGTACTTAGAACTTATGTTCTCACTGCTTCATATCAGAAGGGAAGTATAGAAAATAAATCACTATAAAGTAAGCATGTGACATATTGAAGTGTTTTTCCTGCTTTACCTGTAATTCTGTCATGTATAAGAAAGCAAAGCATTCCCTATGATGTCATTTTAAGTCCTTTATAACCTTCAAAGACTGTGTGGAAGAGTATGAAAAGAATATTAATACAGAAAGAATCCTGAGATAGCATAGATTAATCCAATAGACTTTTAAACTAATGACTTAGAGTACAATTTAATAATTTAGTAAATGCCTCAATGCCTATTCCTACAGACCTTCTGAGATATAAATTTCAATTCTGTATTTCTCTGGCACACTAAAAGTAAAATGCATATGCAATTCAATGTTAATTTCTTATTCTAAGAGAATTTGTAATAGGACAAACCACTTATCTTCCCCTTCTATACCATTTATTTCAATTGAATGAATACAATACATTTCTTCCCTGTTTTTTTTTTTCTTTTTTTGAGAGTTCATTTATTTGTTTGACAGACAGAGATCACAAGTAGGCAGAGAGGCAGGCAGTGAGAGAGAGAGAGAAAGAGAGACAGAGAGAGAGGGGGGAAGCAGGCTCCCTGCTGAGCAGAGAGCCCAACTCGGGGCTCGATCTGAGCACCCTGAGATCATGACCCGAACCAAAGGCAGAGGCTTAACCCACTGAGCCACTCAGGTGCCCTATTTCTTCTCTGTTTTGTTAGAATAAGTGAGACAGTAATTCCTGTATCAATGCCTTTATAATTCCTGCCTTGATTAATATAAGTATTTGTAGAATAGACAAAAGTGAATAAATGTATTTATATCTAAATTAACAGATATAGACTCTGGAATTTTTAAAAAGTGAGGATGAAAGGGATAAAGAAATGATGGGAACTAATTAGTCATATAGCAATTATTTCTGGGGTGCCTGGGTGGCTCAGTGGGTTAAAGCCTCTGCCTTCCTCTCAGGTCATGATCCCAGAGTCCTGGGATCGAGCTCCACATGGGGCTCTCTGCTCAGCAGGGAGCCTGCTTCCTCCTCTCTCCCTCTCTTCCTGCTTCTCTGCCTACTTATGATCTCTGTCTGTCAAATAAATAAATAAAAATCTGAAAAAAAACAAAAAATAATTATTTCTTGGGTATTAATATCCTAGTAAATTATTTAAATCTGTGTATGGAATTAGTTTTAAAATAGATATCCTGCATAGGAATTTTTACATTCATATATCCATAACATAAAATATCATGAAGCCACTAAAATTATGATATGAAAACATATTTAACATAAGGAAAACATATTCATAATTACTAATATGCACAAAAAGCACATATCTGAGATATTTATCAGCAGAATTAAGTTTTACACAAAATATACATAATACTTAATGTATATGTACTCAGAATTTAAGTGTTTTCTGGCAGAAAGTCAAATTCTGTACAATTTTGTTATCTAATTTTGAATATCGGTACTTTCTTCCATGAAGATGTATCATTTTTATGACACAATTAAAAGAAATAAACAAAATAAAAGCAGAACAACAAGTTTTTTCTTTTTTTTTTTTTTTCTGTTTTAAGATTTTATTTATTTGCCAAAGAGAGCACAAGCAGGGAGATAACCAGGCAGGGTGAGAAAACGGCTCCCCTTTGAGAAAGGGGCCTATGGGGGACTCAATCGCAGGACCCTGGGATTGTGACCTGAGCTAAAGGCAGACGCTTACCGGCTGAGCCAGCCAAGTGTCCCATATTTAAAACATATACGAAGAAATCAAAAAGATTACTCAAAGCTTTGCTTCCATAAAATTCCAGAAGAAAATTTACTCATATATAATCTATTTAACAGCCAACATCAGGATAAAATGATACAACTTTTATTATTTTAGGACAAGCAATGGGAACATAATGTAACATTTAAAAGAATCATTTGCAAATTCAGCATAGTTCGGTTGATTTCTTAGATATCCAGGTGTATTCTCACATAGGCCATTTGAAAAATATAGCATATTGGATTTAACATTCAAATTGTTCTATTACAATTCCCTTCTCTCTTCAAGCACACTATTTGTCTCTATTATTTCTAACTTGATCCTTATGCTTTCTTTATCCTTTCCTTTGCCCGAGATCCACTGCCTTATTGATTTGCCTTCTAAAACTTTGATCTCACAGTCACATTCTGCATTTCTTGCTCTTCTTTAGTCATACCTTAAATATAAATAATCTGTGTGTTTTTTTGTTTTTGTTTTTTTTTGGTTTTTTTATGAGTGAGAAATAATCAGTGGGGGGGGGTACCTATGGTAAGGTAGGAGACAGAAGGCATCAAGGTAAACAAGTGTAATTGAAAATAAATAAATAAATGTGTGCTGGAGAAGCTGTATATTTTATCAGACCTGGATGGTAGTGAATACAACACCGTGGTGAAGAGAAAATCAGAAAAACATGTAAAAACAAAGAATGGGATTTATTCTTTAGCTTAAAACAAACAAACAACAAACAAAAGAAAACACAAACAAACAAAGAAAAAACAGTGAGGACAGCTAAGAACTCAGCAGGGGCTATAACAAATTGAGTTAAACATTTCAGTTGCCTTGGCAACAGAACCACCACCTTATGCTAGTAATATTATGGTGATAAAAACACAGATAAATGGAGTAAATAATAAGTGAGATCTAAAGTAGGTTGGTTAGTTTTTCCTTGGAGAGTGTTCTTGAAGGAATTGGGGAGGATTTTTCTGCTATTGGTGATGAAAGAAGAAGGTAACTAATACATTAAAGAAATGGATGTCCACCTCCCTAATCCTTCCACCGCTCTACCCTCCTGCCAGATACACAGCTCAACTCTTTGTTCTAGGTCAGTGCTAAGTAATAAATCATGTAGTCGTAAATACCCATGTTGCTTTGGTTAATTTAAGAGGCACTGATGCATGGTAGGAAAGCTTAAAATTCAAGGTCCCCAAATAGGAAAAAAGTAGATATTCTTCTCCTGGTACTTTGTTTTGTGGCTCAGAGTGATCTAGGAAGCTGATATTTACATTGCTTTTCTCTCATTTTACTCACCCTGAAAGGCTGTGGTCTCTGCCGAATGGGAGCATAGATAAGGAGTCAATAATCTGGCCAAACAGCAGTAAGTATGAGCAACTATCTGTGAGGTCTCTGGTAAAGAGGAAATTCTGTTAGACTGAAAAATAGATATTACGCATGACAGTTGGGAAGGAATTTCTGGAAAAGCTCATTGATTTCTAACATCATAGGTCAATCTGTATTTGATTGTTTAATAGCACCACATTAAAAAAAAATGGAAGAGGTGAACTTTTAATATCCCAGATGTTCACTGGGGTAGCAATCCAAATGGTGAAACAGAGTTACTGTAAGGAAAAAAAAAAATCACCTTAGAAATACCTATGGTTCAGGAGAGAAAGAACCTTATAAAAAGTCTGTGCTTAACAATGGCTGGAAGGAAAATGTGAAACCTAAGATCGAGAATTAAGGGGACTCCTCTGCAGGATTCTGCTAATATGAAAACTGAGGTGGTGGGATATGAAAACAGAAATACCAGGAAGATAAAGTTGACTTTCACTAGGAAGGTATATATGAACCCAAATGTCAGAACCTTTAGCTTGTTGGAATTACACTTCCTAGGCTTGTGGCCAAATATCCTTGAATAAGGAAGATACAAAACAGTGACTGGTGAAATGGACCAACATGTTTTTTTTTTTTTTTTAAGGATTTTATTTATTTGACAGAGATCACAAGTAGGCAGAAAAGCAGGCAGAGAGAAAGAGGGGGGAAGTAGGCTCCCTGTGAACAGAGAGCACAATGCTCGATCCCAGGACCCTGAGATCATGACCAGAGCCAAAGGCAGAGGCTTAACCCACTGAGCCAACCAGGTGCCCCTGGACCAACATTTTTATAAGAAACAGACTTTGTGAAGAAAAGAGAAAAATCTCTGAAACCTGTAGGCAATAAAGGAACTCTACAAGAGAAAAACAGATAAATGCCAAGGATGAAGAAAGATATGGAAATGACAGCAAAGTTAAAAAATAAAAAAAAATCTAGTTTCAGAGAAAGTTATCTCTGAGAAAGCTAACAAGCAGAATAATTCCAATTTACTGTATACTGCAAGAATTATGTGTGATAAATATTTCCTCTTATATATAAGACAGTTAGCCTTAAACACTTATTTTTCTAATAGTAGTATAGATCATTTTGGTTTAAATCAGTATTGAGATATTTAATAGTTTACTTAAGTAACTCTAAGATTTCCATGGGTTGATGGTCATTTCCTTTAGACATTCTGTCTAAATCCTGAAACAGATGTGTTAAATGTGCCTCACTGGATGGAACTGTTGGATATTTGTTAAAGATACATGAAAATATAAAGACCTGAATATTTCTGAATATTCTAAATATTTTTTGAATAAAGAGATGAATATTTCCAAGACCATCCTTAATTCCCAGGTATTAGAAATTAAATGGTCACCTAGAATGCTAAATAACCAAATAGTTATTTTTTGTTTCAGTTTTCATTTTTCTCGAAGAGGTTGCTCCTGCCTGTGACATAAATGGAAAAAGTTGACAGTTTATTTCTTAGCTTTATAAATCTGGCAGAAAAAAATCCATACATTTACTTATAGGCATATACATGTGTGCATGTGTATATTTTTGGATAATTCTAGTATCTCAGTGGTATCCCTTATCTATAGTTCCTGTGATTTCTAAACTGGGAAACATAGTGGGAAGAGTGGTAGAGCAGTACCTACATTTCCTTAAGCAAAATGTGGGAAAATGCTTAAGACAGAAATGCATATCTTGATGTAAGAGTGTTAAATGAAAAGAAAATCTTTGCAGAAGGAAAGGTCATTATAATATTAGAAGGAGAGATGTAGAAGTAAGTTAGAAGTCGTGGCACTAAGAGTTTGGCTAAGAAGCTGCTCTGGTAAAGACTGTAGGAGTACCCACTCAGACTTCCAGTAGGCTCTGAATCCTCGTTGTAAGGTGAACATGAACAAGAGGAAGATGAGACCAAAAAAAAAAAAAAGCAATTTAACAAATGAGGAAATGAATTTGGCCCAACTGAGTAAAATTAAACAGTGCATCCCTTGCTCCCAAGTACAAGTAGAGGCCGCAAAAAGGACAGGGAAGAGGCAGGTTCAGACAAAAATTTTCTCAGAATACAAACCCTCCCAAAAGGGTAGCAGGCTAAGCTCTTCCCAAAATAGATAATATGACTAACATGTCTTGGCATCCTACCTCTGGGAGACCAGTAGAATCCACAATATAATGGCCTGGGAATTAAATGGAGGTCAGTGGTCCAGGTGTTTCCTCTGCTAGTAAAATGAGATTCAGTGTTCCTCAGGGTAGTTAACTAAAGCATTTGAATTCCTGGGGAACAGTTGGTTGCAAGACAGTCATCTAAAACAAATCCCATGGAATCAAGAACTCTGTAATGATTCAAGTCAGAGGAAAAATTGTGTTTGGCAAACAAAATAATATAGTGGAAATGGCATACTGAGACATGAATATTTGAGCAGATTCCACACATTATATAAATATTAGATATTCTTCTTAGTTTGGTTTCTGGAGTAAGAAGCACAGTCAAGTTTCAAGAAACTACTTTGTTTATCCTCTGTATTTTTCCTCATTAAAAAAATTAAGAATTTAAGTGGGTAGTGTTAATTATGTTTTCAAAAATTGTAATAGTCTTATTTTCTTCAAATGACATAAAAAGTTTATGTGATTAATTGTAGCTACCAAGATACAAAGCTGAATATCAAAAATTTCCACAAAGATATAAGCAATGTAAAAATCAGTATGCCATTTGATTGATATATATAAATGGCCTTCTACTTTAACAACAGTATATTGAGTATTGAATGATCTAGTTAAAACAAACACTTATGACGATAGCTTTAAAAATGAGACTCTGCTTTGGACAAGTAAGATTAAGAGTAAGAGAAATGACAATGTTTAAGATTAACAATTAGTGGAAAACAAAGAATAAAGTCTCCCAACTACCACTATTAAGAATCGTGTGAAAAGAAAATTAAACAAAAAATGAATCCCGAGCAACCAACAACATAAAAAAGGCAAACAAAACCCCCAAAATATGTAAAAGCAGAAAATGTTACATTATCTCCATCCTACATTTCATTCCTACATCTTTTGGCCTTAAGTTTGGGAAAAAACACATTAATTTGCAGCTTGAGTAATATGAAGCTTCAACTATAAGGGGCAACGTGTCTATTTAGACACATTTCTAGCAAGCTTTATTTTATTATAATCATTACTTAAACTGCCTTTAAAGAATATTTCAAATAAAATGATCCATGCTACATGCTCTGAATACTGGTGCAA
Organism: Mustela nigripes; assembly: GCF_022355385.1. Classification (NCBI taxonomy): domain Eukaryota; kingdom Metazoa; phylum Chordata; class Mammalia; order Carnivora; family Mustelidae; genus Mustela; species Mustela nigripes. The sequence continues at coordinate 229,804,625 of NC_081557.1, read as the reverse complement.
CTGCATGCCAACATACATGCATACAAATCACATATTTTTCTTGTTGGATTGAAATGATCATTACCTGCTGATTCCTTTAGTAGAATCAGAACAAGGTAATTTATAGTTTGCACTGATTCTTCCTTGAAAAAATTTTTTTTGAAAAGTTAAGAAGTATAAAAAACATAAAAGAAAGATGTCAGAACCCAATGTGAGAAGTTAATTGTAGCTGAGAGAATTGTAGTGATCTTGGAATGTACTGAGCATTTAAATGCAACCATTTTAAATGGTACAGCAAGGCAAAAGCCCATAAGGTTTTTAGAAATATCATTTTATTCATTTTTTTTTGTTTTGCAATCTTACCTCAGAGACTAGTAAGTTTATATAACTTATACAATGATGCTGAATTTATACAAACAGTTTTCTTATGATCTAAATAATAAATATATTTACTGACACTATGGGAGATACCAGGTTGTTCATGTTTAAACAATTGATTATTTTTCGACATACAAAAATGGATCATAGACCCAGAGCAGCTTAACTTTAATAATTCAAATAACATATTTTTTCTTGATCATAGATAGAGATTCCTAGAAATAGTATAAGTTTATAGTGAATCAAAATTAAAGCTATATTTTTGGTTAGGTTATGTTTTGCTAGTTTCTTTTCTTTTTCTTTTTTTTTATTACACAGAATAATAACATATCAAAAAAAAAAAGCCTTTCTGTTTCTGTTTCTGATTTAATGTAAAATGCTATATGAATCACAGATGAGCTAGAAAGACTGTATTAACTTGCTACAAACATGACTTACTGTAATTTATTTAAGAAAAAATCAAAAAAAGAAACCCCATCTTTGTAAATATAGTTTTTCTTTCAGTACCATAATTCATCAAGATTTACTTACCCAGCTATTTTGTTATTTGAATACAAACAGCCATCTTGAGTGTTTCATGCTTTCAGAATTATCTAGGGTTTCAATATCTCTCAATGAGAAAAGGACAAAACACAAACACTTTTTTTGTGTAAAGCACATGAAGTAAATATTTTTTATTAAATTTATGAGTGAAATAAGCTACTTCTCGATTATATGTTAAGTAGGCAAGTATAATGTCATAGAAACTTAATGATTTAGAAACAACATTTAGATGTAAGGAATGAGGTAGGGGCAGGGGCAAAATTCCATATCCTAGTGCTTTTCAAATTATAGGGAAGAAAGAAAACTACTGTAAAAAAGTTCTGTCCCACACCTGCTGATTTTCCTTGACTATCATTAATAATGCTAATAAGAACAGATCATTACAAAACACAAAATTAAACACTGTTCTATTTTATATATAGTAAATAATTCATTTAATCTTGGCAACAACCTTTTCTCATGTTAGGTCCAAAGTATAGATAAGAAAACTAGATATACCAAATTAGATAATGGACCAAATTAAAACAGGTATCATGATTCTAAAAACAAATAAACAACAACAACAACAACAACAACAAAATGATTCAGCCTTTTGATCTTTATAAATATAGGATGCATTTGGTCATTGGACAAGCAGGGGGAATTTTTTTCCTTGTGGTCAATAGAAAAATCTGATGAAGTGATTTTCTAACAAACACAAACAAAGGGTGCCAAAACTGATCCTTTCAAGGAAGAGTTTGTTTTCACATTCGCTAGACTCTGCTGGAAATGGTTCTATTGCAAAGCTCAGGACAAACTAATTCTACTAGGACATATTTACTGTTATTTTGACTCACATCACAAAATAGAAGGACCTGAGTTACTGATCTTTCACGATATTCAAAGATTCTTGCTGCTTCATTCTTCATACTTCCTTTCCCACTCCTGAGTCAATCTACTCTCTGATTCTTAACTTGCCAAACCTTCCACTATGCAACTCTGGAAGCCTATTATATGGTTGAAAACAAAAATCCAGCGTGCATCTGCAAATATTCAGGTAACACACCGTCAAAGAAAAATTTGCAATGGAAAAAATAAATAAATAAAGGTGAAGAAGACTTTATTCAAAGGGAGAGGAGGGGGAGAGAAGTCAGAACTCAACCTGAGGAAAATTTACCCTACTGAAACAAAAGATCGAAGGGTTTTTAAGGGCTGGGATGAGTCAGTGGAAAATTTACTAGAGATTACTACTAAGGAGTTTGTATCACAAGGTATGTTGAGCATACTGAGTTACTCCTGAGTTTGTAAATGTTTTCTGTTGTGATTAGATCATTTGTGTTTGCTAATTTGCACCCAGGAAAGCTAGGTTCCCAACCCTCTCCTGGAGACTAAAAAATAGGGTGCTTTCTTCCCTGATGATTACCATTGAAAAGGATAGCTCTCTAGAGAAGGACATCATTGGGTTGTAAACCTCAGATGGCTTTTTTTTTTTTTTAATTTTTTTAAATTTTTTTTAATTTTTTATTTTTTATAAACATATATTTTTATCCCCAGAGGTACAGGTCTGTGAATCACCAGGTTTACACACTTCACAGCACTCACCAAAGCACATACCCTCCCCAATGTCCATAATCCCACCCCCTTCTCCCAAACCCCCTCCCCCCAGCAACCCTCAGTAAGTGACTCTTAATCCCTCAGATGGCTTTTAAATGTAAAGATTTACATTAAAGATGTAAAGATTTACATATCAAATAGAGGAAGAATTTACAGTTGCAGGTTTTCTAAAGTAAATGCTCTAAGAAAAGGGAGGTCAAGAGCCTATGGTCAAGAAGAACTTATATAAACTTTAGTCAACCTGAGGGAAACATTAAGGTTATCTTGGTCAATACTCTCTTTCCTCAAGGCGTGTTGTCTTAAGTGCAACCAGAGTTTCCTCTGAAGACAGTTTACTTTCCTGGCCTATACTTATCCTATTGCACTGTAAAGAACTTAATGACAGAAGATGTGGCAGTATCTCTCAAGTGCATGACCTGATTCATTTTCAGCCATAGCTTCATGAATTTTCTGCAAATCTCTTCAGTTCACTGGGCAGCTCTCTCCTCCCCAGTTTTCTGTTCTGAAAACAGGAGCCATCGTGATTGCCCAGGGCTCCATTTCCTCAAATCCGAGTATCTGCCCCACTTTCACTGATTTTCTTCTCCATTTACTACATCCTAAAAACTCTCAAGACAGCAAGTTAAGGTAGTCCTAGGGATAAGCTTTCTTTCTCTTAATTAAATTAAATATTATTTTTGTACCATCTCTGAGGATTATGTCCTATGTCTTATAAACTGTTCTTATGTAGATAGTTATCTTCCTTAAGGTGAGTAGGAATGTTTCACTTAGTCCCTCTTAATCCATCACTTATTTAAATCGTCTTTTGTAGTCATAAGTTGCATTCTAGCAACACTATTTTTTTAAGATTTTATTTATTGTCATAGATCTAGAGAGAGAGAGAGTCAAGCAGGAGGAGCACCAGGAAGAGGGAGAAGCAGGCTTCCCACTGAGCAGGGACCCCCCACACACACTCAGAACTCGATCCCAATATTCTGGGATCATGATCTGAGTCCAAGGCAGATGCATAACTGACCAAGCCACTCAGGAATCCCCAGGTATCACTGTTTTATCGGACATTATAAATAATATAAATGTACAAAGAATATTTTAAAACTCACTATAGGGGATCAAATTATTTTACTATTAACTAATTTTATGGTTACTGTATAGATCTTCCCCCCATAAAAAAAGCTATATTAAAAATATTCTTAAAATTTGTACAGAACCAGAAAAGACCCCAAATTGCTAAGGAAATGCTGAAAAAGAAAAACAAGACTGGGAGCATCATGTTTCCCTATTTCAAGCTTTACTACAAAGCTATGATCACCAAGACAGTATAGTGTTGGCACAAAACAGACACAGAGACCAGTGGAACAGAGTAGAGAGTCCAGATATGGACCTGCAACTCTATAGTCAAATAATTTTCAACAAAGCAGGAAAAAAAATAACCGGGGTTGGGGGGGAAGACAGTCTCTTCAATAAATGGTCCTGGGAAAATTGGACAGCTATGTATAGAAGGATGAAACTCTACCATTCTCTTACACCATACACAAAGATAAACTCAAAATGGTTAAGAGACCTCAACATGAGGCAGGAATCTATCAAAATCCTAGTGGAGAACATAAGCAGTAACCTCTTCGACATGAGCCACAGCAACTTCTTACAAGATAGCTCTCCAAAGGCAAAGGAAACAAAAGCAAAAATGAACTTTTGGGACTTCATCAAAATCAAAAGTTTCTGCACAGCAAAGGAAACAGTCAATAAAACAAAGAGGCAATCCAAGGAACGGAATATATTCCCCAATAACACTACAGATGAAAGGCTGATATCCAAGATCTATAAAAAAACTTCTCAAACTCAACACTCAAAAAACAGGTAATTACATCAAAAAATGAGCAGAAGATAAGAACAGACAGTTCTCCAAAGAAGACATACAAATGACTGAAAGACACATGAAAAAATGCTCATCATCACTAGCCATCAGGGAGATTCAAATCAAAACCCCATTGAGATACCACCATAAACCAGTTAGAATGGCCAAAATCAACAAGACAGTAAACAACAAGTGTTGGAGAGGATGTGGAGAAAGGGGGAACCATCTTTCACTGTTGGTGGGAATGCAAGTTGGTGCAGCCACTTTGGAAACAGTGTGGAAATTCCTTAAGAAACTAAAAATAGAGCTTTTCTAAGACCCTGCAATTGCACTACTGGGTATTTACCCCCAAAATATAGATGTAGTGAAAAGAAAGGTCATCTGTACCCCAATGTCCATAGCAGCAATGGCCATGGTGGCCAAACTGTGGAAATAGCCAAGATGCCCTTCAACAGACAAATGGATAAACGAGATATGGTCCATATATGCAATGGAGTATTATGCCTCTATCAGAAAGTTTGAATAGCCAACTTTTGTATCAACATGGGCAGACTGGAGGAAATTATGCTGAGTAAAATAAGTTAGGCAGAGAAAGTTAATTATCGTATGGTTTCACTTACTTGTGTTAGGAATAACATGGAGGACATTAGGAGAAGGAAAAGAAAAGTGAATTGGGGTAAATCAAAGGAGGATATGAACCACGAGAGACTGTGGACTCTGAGAAAAAAATTGAGGGTTTTGGAAGAGGGGGGATGGGTGAGTTGGTGGTGGATATTAAGGAGGGCAGGTATTGCGTGGAGCACTGGATGTGGTACATAAACGATGAATCTTGGAACATTGAAAAAATAAAATTAAAAAAATCCCATATACTTGCCTTTTAATTACCTTACTAATCATGATGGTTTCATATACTATTTTAATATGAGGGTCAACATTAAACATAATAGAAATCAAAGTTTTAGGAAGACATATATGTATATTAAGTGTATATAATCTATAATACATTATATACATATTAGTTTATAAATTATTTATTATATGATTATATATTATAAATTCATGGATTGTATATTTATTATATATAATTATATATTATAAATGTATATATAGATTTATAAAACATATTTATATTATATGTATACAAATCTTTGAATGACTTCTTTAGATCCAATCATTCAAATTTTTTAGCCCATAATGTGGCTGATAAGAGCCTTACATAGCATATCCCTGCTATTTTCATGGAGGTTCTCTATCTTTTATTGTGCAGAAGGTGTTCAGTTAGTCCACTGTTCTTCAGGAGGAATTGCTCTATAGACAAGTATAGATTTGGTATGTCTGTGGAGGAGGAGAATTTCAGGGATTCTTGTGCTGACCTTGAACTAGAACACCCATAAGTTGATGGCATGCATATATCATAGGAGTATTAAATTTTCCAGGATTGCTAGTTATGACAGTGCATCAGTGCAGTGCCCAACTTCATGAGACACAATTCTCATGGTGTCTGAGCCATACATGCATAGTGACATTCACGCCACAGTATTAAATGCAGTTAGTATTCACACATATTTTCCAAGCTCTGTTTCCTGAGAAGTTCTAGAAGCAATGACACTGGTTGTACCAATCATAATCAACACCCAAATCTTGGTTTCTACTGTTATTCCCAAATAAAAGGAACCAGGGGTCCTTAGAGAAATTGCTGATTTTAGAACTGGGGTTGAGAATATAAAAGATGATTCTGGAATACCTTACAGTACCTGAAGGTAAGGCAGTGCTCTAACAACAGCCACCACCACCTTAATTAATAAGCATATGTCAAAAGATACAACTGGAAGCTTTTCTGATGGACAAAGCTCTACCAAAAAAGTGGTGAGTTATAACCCAAAGTATAAATGAGTATCTATCCTGATATAAATTGCTGAATACATAAATAATTGGGGAAAATAGAAAAACATCTCAGGCAAAAGAATCCCAAATCATTTCTGAAGTTCCTGATCCCTTAAGGAAATGGAGCATGATTCCCCTTGAAACTCAACATGCCCCTCAATCTTCTGGATCACCAGCAAGGGAACAAGAGATCCACTAAACCACTTAAGGCCTAAAAGAAAATAAATTCAGGGGACGAGTTATATGCTGAAATACAAGATCATATCCTCTTACCTTCCCAGCAAAAATTCTACTCACCCAAAATACCAATATATTTACCGTAACAGAGAAACAGTTGAAGCTAGAAGCTAATATATGAAAATCAATTGTACTCAGGCCAGACTCTGATGCTCAAGGCAACATACAGATTGTATCTTTACTGTGATGTTTCACGAGGTGCAGTTTGGGTGATCTGACATTTGCTACGATTTAAGCTTCATTGTCTCTCCTGATTTCCTGGGCAGTTAAATGAAAGAAATGTCATAGGGGGGCACACAGTATTGCTACTTTAAAACCCAGCCTGTATTTTGACTTGAATTTACAGTTTGTTACTTACACAAAGCATTCACACTTAAAGTTATGAGACTCAGTTCTAAGATAATTTCCAAAGCAGAAATTATAGAGATGAGAATACAATTTTATTTACGCTTTTCCAGATGTAAACACGGGCAAGATTGATAGCACAATGGGTAGTAGTGGATTTATATTTTTCCAAATCATGCTCAGCTCTGAGGGGGGGCTACAAAAAAGCTATTCCAGTTTATGATGACGAACCTAAATTTAAGAATTTCCTGACTCTCCTTACAAATACATCAACAATCTATATTCACTCCCCAAATTAACTATGTGTAAAATTTCAAATTTCAAATAGCACTTAGAGCAATGGTATGCAAAGTATATTTATCAAGTATAATTACCAGGTCCTGTTTATGATGCTCAAACACTGACCCTTTTCTTTGCTTATTTAAAGGTCCAGAATTTATTTCATATGGATTTATCTTCCAATTTCTATCTCTCTCTACTTTCTATTTATTTTCTCTCATTCTCCCTCAAGTTCTTGCACACTGAATATGAAAGAGACTTATCTCCTCTGAAAAAAGCATGAGAGGTATGAGAGAAACTGCCAGGTAATGTAGGAAAATGTCAAGTCCTTTTCTTGACACCATAAGAGGACCAGAAGCTGGGAATGTAGCAGTTGCTCTAATTCATGTCTCATTCTGACCTCTCACTCAGTTGTGATAGATATTTAAAATGGACAGTAAAAGATTAGGGGCATGTAAGGGACATTTGTTAAATTGTAATCAAGATGTCACTGCATGCTAAAAATTAGGAAGGAAAAGAATAACAACAAAGACTGTATTAGTGAAGAATACTACGTATGCCAGAGAATATTATGCTCCAATCTCCTTGTTTCTGTGATCCTTTGAATTTCTATCAGTGTGTTCTTTCTAAGTGCCAGCAGTTGCTAGGAAATAAGAAATGGTTTAATCAGTATTTTTCACTATTAATAAATGATTTTGTTAAAACCTACTTTCTGACTCTATGCCCCTGCTCCCTGAGCATTACAATGCCATGAAAATCTAAGTGATCAGTTTTTTATTAGAGTGTGTCCAATAGATTATGATGTCTCAGCATATGAATATCTTCCTTAACAAATGAGTCTTTTCATCTAAAGAGAAGATGCTAATTCATACCATATTTCTCCCTAATCCTAAATGGCATGTGTTAAGACTAAAGTGCTTATTGATTTAAATTTCATTACCTGTTTACTACAAAATGGGAAATATTCTTGGCGTTGTTTTTGAAATACCGATGAAACAGAGAATAATGTTAAGCATGAAAAAAAAAAGTAACTTCATTGAAGCTTTGTTGAAAGTGTAATGTATCCTTAATAAAAAAGATGAATTTTAAAATGTGCCCATATGGCTTCTACACACTTGTACTCCTCTGCATATTCACACACAAACACACAAGGAAAGGCCATAACTTCGTAATAGCTATTCTAAAAGAGGGGAGAAAGTTCAGCATGTATATATCAAGGACAATACTATTATTTAAAGTGTCCTCTGTTTAGGAGGGGAAAATTATCTTTTTGGAATTGTAGCCGCATTTACCCTGGAAAAACAATCCAAAGAAAGCAATTCTTATTTGAAAAAGCCTTATGTTAAGTAATTTGTAAGATGTGTTATGTAGAAAAAAAACATTGAGTGTGTCTAAAACCTTCAAAAGTACAAGTAATTGCATAGATATGAGGCACGAGTCTTGGTTCCAAATAATTCTAGGTTGTGTGTCTCACTGTTGCTTCAGTTGTTCACCACCTAATATGAACATGATTCCCGCCAATGAAATCAGGATGTCATTTTTTACTGCCTTTGTTAACTTTTCCCCTATCATTTTACTATTACTAACATTTTATTAATTCTATTGTTTCAATTGAAGACCCTGAAGTTAATCCAATCTCCTTTATGATTTGGAGGATGGAATAAGCCAAACCCAGTCTCTAATTCCAAGTAATTGGCCAACTGTGGCAATTCTCCTTCTCAAACCTTGGGTAGTCTACAGGAAAGCAAACAAATGTGTCAGTTGGAAATCTCATCTCACAGCTACTGAACAGATGGTCTTTGCATATGTATCCCCTTGAAGCATCGTGAAAAGATAATCTACTTTGGTTGGGGGGTGGGGGAGCAATTTTTATGTCTGAACACACCTATATGTATTTCTTCAAGAACACAATGGGTGTTTTGAAACTCACCAAAATATTCAGAAAATCCATAATATTAAGAATCCTCCTTCATGTGTTGTATTAGTTTTCCATTGTTGAGTAGCAAATTACCACAAAGTTAGCAGTTTTAAAGAATACAAATTTATTATCTCACAATACCTGTGGTTAAGAATTTAATATATTTAATCTGTATCCTCTGCTCGGGGTCTCACTTAGCTGAAATAAAAATGTCAGCTTACTACGTCCTAAACTAGAAGATTATCTAGAAAGAGATCCACTTCCAAGCCCCTCAGGTAGCCGGTAGAACTAATTTCCCTGTGGGGATAGGAGGTACTGTTGTTTTGCTAGACACTGGCCAGGGATCACTCTCAGCTACTACAGGAAGTTCTCCACTCCTTGCTACATGGCCTCCTCTACCTCAGCTACAAACAACCTTCCTCTATGTACTTCAAATCTGATTTTCTCTCCTATGACCAAATATTTCTGCTTCTAAAACACTTGTGAAAGGGG